>NW_009193476.1:0-383 GCF_000690835.1 Fulmarus glacialis | reverse complement strand
CCCCCCTGCCACAACAGTGATCAAGGCACAGGAGCCCACAGACTAAAAGAACGGCCTGAGCAGCATCAGCATGTGTGTCTAAAACCAAAACTGACTTTATCCAAGGGCCAGAGACCTCACATGTTACTTGAAATGAGCAGATGTCGCTAATGGTTGTTCCTCCTCTGCCCGGCATAGGCTTCGTTATGCTTTAACTGGAAAAATGAGTCCAGCTGGTTGCATTTTGCAGGCAGGGAGAATGACCTTCAAGGGTGTTTGGTTTTTTTTTTCCCCCCTCAAGGAAGGGGAAGAGCCGCCGGCGGTGCGGAGAGCCTCTGCTACGGTGTTTCCTGACAGCAGAGGGGGTTATTGGGCTGCTTTTCCTCCGCCTCCCGTGCGGAGCC
>NW_009193475.1:301-3292 GCF_000690835.1 Fulmarus glacialis | reverse complement strand
GGCGGGGCCTGCAGGAGCCGAGCCGGAGGTCGGACTCGCTCTGCACAGCAGAGAAACAACTGCTCCGTGAAGACGCCCTCCTCCTGGCTGCCACGTCCCCGAGGACGGGCTGCGTCCGCGCCGGTCCCTCCGGACCCTGGCCCGGAGAGGCGGGGGTGGGAGGTGGGAGCACGGCCCCTCGGGGAGGGTGCTCCCACCACCCGCTCGCATCAGCGACTCGACCGTAAGTTTTCACAGTGAAAGCTCTGTGAACTCTCTGAAGCCTCCATACAGTCTTTACGCCTTTAGAGAGGTATCGAGGGTCAGGGTAAAGTCACTCGTGAAACACGAGCAGGTTCCAGTTACGATACTCCTACAATGTACGTGTTCCAATTTTGTGCCAAGTTAGCTTACAGAAAAATACATTTCTTCCCTTAAATTTACAGTAGTTAAAACTACAATTTGAATACCGTCTTAAAAAGGGGTAATTTCTTCTTCAACAAAATGTCTTGGTTTTCTTTTAAAAAAAAATTAAAAAGGACTTTAAAAGCAATCACCCCCAGCACAACACAACTGTACAAAGGAAATCATGATGTGTACAGCTCCTAAGACATCAACTCTAAGCATTTGTTCTGGTGCTCAAAAAGGCACTTAAAGATAAGAAAACAATTATATTAAAAACCCGCAACAAAACAAAACAAAGGAAAACGAAAGGCAATAATTTAATAGAAAGACACTGGAACTTGTACCGTATCTTCAAAAGTAAGAAGGGAGGGGGAAAAAAACCCTAATAAACATGGTTTTGCTATCAAGTCATCTTTGAAAGTATATAAAAAACCCCGAAGACTAGCAAAGTGAATGTTCTCCAGGAACTAAATGGAAAAAAAAAAAAATAATTACTGGCAACGAATACACAGCTCTCGTGCCAAATGGGTTTCTTCCGTCCCCCTAAAAGCACATTTGCTGGTTCATTACTAGACCAGACTGACAGACTGTTTGAACATCTGCTGCCCGTAATCACAGAGGCATTGACCTCAGGGTTAGCCTAACTTAGGAAAGGGGGGAAAAATTATGAAGAAAAATAAACATCAATATGAACTAATTGTGGTAATTACAAATGTCAACAATGTTAACAGACAAGTACATAAACACCATTTCCCCTTACAGTATTATATGGAGGAACAATGACAGAATCACTACATACAGTACTTCTCCCCCACTGTACACTGAAAGGTTAGCTTTGCGGCTTCGCTTTTTTATTTCTTTTTTTTATTATTATTGTTGGGTTTTATTTTTACATTGAGCTACCTACTAAGTGCAAAGATTTGGTGAGTGGCATTGGCTTTCATCTAATCTTAGCCTATTTTTTGTACAGTTTACATGTTAACAGTTACTTTCCAGCGTTTAAGCAAGTACAGCAATATATACACAGACTGGCAGAGGCCGGAGCGGGGTGCCTGGAAGGGACACATGCTTGTGCACTGGGCACGGGAACAAACACCAGGCCGGTCCCGCCGGGTTCGTGACGCCGGGTCTGTGCCCTGCGCGGAGGTACAGGCTGCCTCGCACAGGCACGGGGCGGCTGACACGCCACCCGTCATGGGTGAGCTCCCCAGCCGAGACGCTGCCTTCTGGAAGTCAGGCTGCTCCTCCGGCCGCGCGCGAGCTGGGGTCTGCAGCGGTGCTGGAGAGAAGAGGAAGATGAAGGGGGGAACAAAAAAAAGCCCTGGGCAAGGGCAGGTGACTGCTGGATGAGGCAGGAGCTAGCTAGCTTCTTTGCCCAGGGACAGACAGAACAGCAGAAATCAGAGATAGCGGGAAGAAAGGATGAATATTTAGGAGCCATTAGTGCGGCTTTTCTATGCAGCTGAGAGACTCACGATGGCCCATTTCACGCTGGGGTTGTATGTGATCATGTGGAAGTGACCAAATTAAACCACGGGTCACTGCATGGAAATCTGTACAAGAAGAAAAAAAACTGCAGGAGAAGCACAGAGTGTCTTGAATTCAGCGCTTACAGAAGAGACTTGATTATCAGACAAAGTACCATGCAATCCCCAGCTCTTTCTGCATATTTTTTTCTCTGGGTTAAATGTTCAGAGGAAAAACAAAATGTAGATTCTTTTGCATAAACTCAAACTGTTGTATTATATAGTACAGTACAGAAAGTGCAAAATATCACCCCATCAGATCGGTTCCGCATCTGATATGGTCAAATATGGCTCATGCTTTTCATGCAAGACAACGCAATCTGAATCAAGACCCTCATGTACTGCTGTGCAACTTCAAATAAAGGAATGTTGTTGTACCAAAGCCTCCTCGCCTCTTTAGTCCTATCTGTCGAGATAGTACTAGGTTTTTTCAATAAACAAGGAAAAAAAAAAAAAGTGGGGGGGGAGGAAAGGAAATGAAGCATCTCAAAACTGTGTAAGTTACTCTATTGATGCTTTACCACAGGTTTGTCACTAGTCCTTGTTCATTCTGAAATCTTCGAGAAAATCAGAGTTCTGTGGACCCTGCAGCGCAGGCAGGGCAGCACCGTGCCCCGGTGCAGCAGCTACGTCCTCGTCCCTGCGTGAAGCCAACGAAGCACGCCTCGTTTTCTGTCCCCACTCCTGCCGGGTGCTGCTGGCCGGGGCATCATGGCACACACGAAGGCGTCTCGGGATTTAGCTTGAAAAGATACTCCAGCTGGCCTGACACACGCTGTCTTTTATGAATTTCCAGCTCTTCTCCATTGGCCAGCAGTGAACAAAAGCCACTGTATCTCCCCCCCGCCCCATTTTTTTTCAAATGCCAAGAGATGCAGAAAATAAATTCCAGGATTGGCCTTGTATTGCTTGATGCACAGCTGCTACGTACCTTCACGCACACACACGCACACAAATAGCCTGGAAAAAAAACCCAAATCAACCCAACATCTCTAGAGAGGACATTTCAAAGCCAGTTTCTGAGGTAAATCTACTTTTTTAAAAAAGTCACCGAATTCTGTACACTTGGTTTTTTTTAATA
>NW_009193475.1:0-233 GCF_000690835.1 Fulmarus glacialis | reverse complement strand
CCCCCTGCCGTAGGACTGCAAGCTTGGGAAGTGTTTCTGCATGGATGGGGGTGTGTGTGCACACATATGTACATACACACACACGTATGTACAATCAACCATCAGGCCTAGGCTACACACTTGTTCACCTTTTAGAGAGGTTCCTTTTGAGCACGGTTTTGACTTCCCGCTTGGCTGAGCGAGGCTTTGCTGAGCTGCCGGCCCCGCTCCCACCGTCCAGGCGCTGGCTCTCC
>NW_009193474.1:5764-9191 GCF_000690835.1 Fulmarus glacialis | reverse complement strand
GGAGGGGACTGCCACCCCGTGGGTGTAAAGGAGGACTGTGCCCCCTCTTGCCCCGAGGGCGGGGAGGGGTTCCTTCCAGGCTGCATCCCCCGTGGGACTGGGGTTCCTCGTGGGATGCACTGCACCCCCAGTGAGTGATGGGGTCCATGCTACACCCCCAATTGGCAGGCGATGGGGTTCCCCAGTGAACCAGGCCTATGTCCCAGCAAGGACTATCTAGGGCCTGTGCTTGGTCCCAAAGGGCTGGATGTTGGCCATCTCAAGTCTCAGGATGTGAGGTGAATCCTGAGCTGGGACTTGCCACCTGTGGGGTAATTCCTCCCCCGTGTGCTCAGGCTGGATTCCTTGGGTTGGATGGACCCCCGTCTCCATGTCTTTAGTGCCCCCAGCTAGGGCAATGTGAGAGGCATCCAGGCAGAGCTGAGGAGCAGTGACAGCCCTGTCACTGTCCCCACAGACAGAAGAGCCCTTTGGGGTGCAAAATGGAAGGCATTTCCATTGGGGACATCGTGGTCCCAGGCCCTGCAGGTAGAAGGTGCTAATCCTGATCTCTTGCCTCCAGTCTGCGGGGGCTTTGGTAGGTAGCAGGGGCTCAGGGTCTACTCTCCGCTTGGACATAGGGACGCTGCTGCCACAGTACTCTGACTCCTTCCCCTAACCCAGGCCTGCAGGGCCTCATTGTGCTGGCTGTGGAGCAGTGGTTTCACCTCTCCACACACAGGGGTGCGGAGGCAGACCTGGGCCCGACGAGGTGTTGACAGCCATGGTGATCAATGCAGTCAGACAGGCTGGAGCTGGGTGTAGTCAGAGCTGCACTGTGGGGGCGAGCACTCTGGGGACAGTGCTTGTCTGAGCTGCGCTGTGGCTGTGCAGCTGTCTGTGACTGCTGGCTGGTAGAAGCCTTGGGGTCATCAGAGCTGTGGCAGCTCAGAGCAGGGAGTCTGCCTCCTTCAAAGCCTCTTCTCTGCCTAGCAGCGGAGAGCCCGGGCCTGGGGCTGGCCTCGTGGCCCTGGTGTGCAGCTTGGTGTTCTCTGGGCCTGGGGGGAGAGGTGCCCAGCTGTGGGTGTCAGTGGTGCCTCATTCCCTGCTCTAACCTTGCAGCTCGTCCCAGGGGCATGCCTCCAGGTGGGCTCTCAAGGACCTTGGCATGCACACCTGCCCTCCTCTCCTGGTGGAGCACACTGCAGTGTTTCTGTGGGCTCTGTCCCTGGCAGGGTTACCTTCCCATCACAGCCCTGCACTGCTGGGCACTCAGCCGACAGCTTCTGGATCAGCTGTTTGTGTCCATTGGCAGCCTTTGCCTGGCTGCTTGCAGGTTGGGGTTGGTCAGGATGTCTTTCTACAGTCAGAGCACCTGCCTGTGTCCAGCCCCATGCCTGGAACAGTTTTCTTAATCTTCAGATAAGATAAAACACCAGTGAAAACACCATAAAGACATAAACGCCCAGAGAGGTTTGTCTGGGAGAGAGAGAAGTTCTGGCTGAATCCCACCAAGGACAGGAGACCATGGGGCCTGGCCCACATATGTGGGGCTGTTGTGGATGAGTGTGCTGGGCTGGAAATGGCACAGCCAAACTCCCAGGAACCGATTTGCTTCAGTTTCATGAACACCAGCCCCTCTGGGATCATCTGCAGCTGCCATAGTTGTGTTTGGCTTTCTCTCTTTTTTTTTCTCTAGCTGGTTTCCAGAATGGAGGAGCCACTGTCAATGGAGATGTCTTTCAGGTGAGAACTCAGCCGCTTGCCCTGGCCCAGTGGTGCTGAGGGGGATTGGGTGGGTACTGGGCCAGCACTCCGCTGCTCTGCCCCCGGGATTGACTGGACTTTGCTATCCAGCCCCAGAACAGCTATGGTGCTCCTGGGAAAGTTTGGGTGTCATGGGGGAGTCCTTGGTGCTCCATTCTCACCCCTCTTTGAAGAGAAGATTGGTCCTGCCTGCCGTGACCTGCCCCAAATCTGTTTGCAGGTGGCCTGTGCCCTGAAGGAGTGCCTGGGCCCTAAGAGCAGATGACAAATCCTCCACTCCGCACAGAAACCCCGTCTCTCCAGCCCGGGTAGCTCCTTGAGGCCTCTGGGGCAGTCAGGAGCATCTCTTGGCAGAGTCCAGAGTCAGGACAGGGCTGCCATGGGACACTCGCTTTGCTGTGGCCTTGCTGCCAAGTCCTGGCAGCATCTCCCATTAAACTCACTTGCCCCATGCCCAACGGTGTTTCATGGGGACCACCCGCCTGGGTCTCATCTGCCTCTGGAAGCCCGAAGCCCAGTTCTGCTGGCTACAGGAGAAGTTGTGCCAGCATCTGACAAGCCCTTCACCCCACTCGGTGCCCAGCAGTGTGGCACACGCATTGCCCGTGCCTAGTTTATGGGATGATAATCACATTAGAGATGGGACAGGCTTGATTAGATTGGGGATCTTGGAGGAGAGCCGTAATCCCATTGCTGAGCTCGGTGTCAGGCTGGGTGTCCTGGCCAGCAGAAGGTGTTAGGAGAGGTGCTGAGCCATGGTGATGGGCCTGCCGGGAGCCATACAGGCAGCTCAGCTCGGAGGGAGGCTGTTGCCTGTGGGCTGCTGTGCAGGCAGAGAGCTGTACCTCCCTTGGGCCCTGCCTCTTGCCTGGGCTCTCCCCTTCTGTTGTGGCCAAGCCTGTAATGACGCTCAGTCCTGGGGCTGCCTCGGCCCAAGTCAGGGCTGGGGAAGCCCAGTACTGATGCGGAGCATGTCACAAAGCTGGTGGCTGTCCTCTGCTGTGGGACTGCCCAGAGGATGCAAGAGCTGTGTTGGCAGCAAGCATCAAGTCAAGGAGGGGAATGCTGGGAATTCTTTCTGGGTGGCAGGGCCTGGGACTGGGAGCTGGGACAGCAGCTTGAGCAGCGCTTTGGGGACACTGTCCCAGGTGTCCTGGGCTGTCACCCTTCCTACCTCCTGTTTTGGCTTGTCTGAGTGCTGGGAGTGTGGAGTCCTGCCCCACTACCAGCCCTTTGAGATGGCTGGGCTGGGCTGTGGGACGAGCTGGTGCTGATGGTGAGCTGCTTATGTCCCACAGGAGTCCAACGGCCCCACGGCCGCCTACGTAGCCATAGCCAAGGCTGACCGGCTGACCCAGGAACCTGAGAGCATCCGCAAGTGGAGAGAGGAGCAGAAGAAGCGCCTAGAGGAGCTGGGTGAGACCCAAGGCCATGTGTGGCCATGCTCGTGGCACCTTGTGACATGGCAGTCGGGGCTCTTGGGGTCCCTCACCCTGCTGCATCCCAGAGAGGTGTCTTGTGCCCCATGGCCCGTGGGTGTCCCTGCCCAAGGGATCTGCTGTCCTTGGGGCAGTGATGCCTTTCAGACAGTGCTAATGGGGGTTGGGGACAGGCCTGGGGGGCTGCAGCTGTCCTGCCTGCTGAGGGGCTGCTCAGCAGACCCAGTGGGTGCCAGTCTGAC
>NW_009193474.1:5393-5714 GCF_000690835.1 Fulmarus glacialis | reverse complement strand
TGAAAAGGCCAAGAAGGACCTGGAGGAGTGGAACCTGCGTCAGAATGAGCAGATGGAGAAGAACCGGGCAAACAACAGGTATGTTGGGCTCAGTGTGGCCGCAAGGGCTGCAACAGGAACTGCTGTGCAGCCAGATCTGCCTTCCTGGGCTGTCTGGGGGGGCCTCTGTCCCCACAGTGAGGCCCAGCCCTGTGGGGATGGAGCTTTGCCAGGCAAGGGGAGAGGCCCCAGGGCTTTGAGCGGTGCCGGTGGCTGTGCAGAGCCACCCTGGGACCACACTGGGATCACAGTGGGATCTCGGTGCCTCCTGCCCTCCGTGTG
>NW_009193474.1:0-5059 GCF_000690835.1 Fulmarus glacialis | reverse complement strand
GTCTGTGCAGCCCTGCCATCACCGGCAGGTTTTCCTGATGCCATGTATGCTGTGATGAGTGGGTCACACTCTGTGGGAGGACGCTAACCCCCTCTCTGTTTCTCTCTTTCTAACCCTCTGCCTGCCTGTCTGCTCTGCGCTCTCTCTCTGTCTGTGCCTCGGGGCTAGGATCGCTGACAAAGCCTTTTACCAGCAGCCGGACGCCGATGTGATTGGCTATGTGTATGTGCCTCTTACAGACCGTATGCTGCCCTGCAGGGTCTGGGGGTCCTGCCCCAGCACTGGCTGCCCAGCCAAGGGAAGGGGGGATGCTGGGAGGTACTGGGCCCTGGTGAGGTCCCAGAGGGAGGATGCTGCAGCTGAGCATCTCCAAGCGGTGGAGTCTTAGGAGGCAAGTGGAGCTCCTGGAAATGCCCCTGTGGGGGCTGGTTGAAGAGGCAAAGCCGTGGGGTCTTGTGCCTTTTGGGGGACAGCTCTGGGAGCAGAAGAGTCTTGGGAGCAGGCAGACAACCCCGTGCCCCTGGATGAATGATATCTTGGGTGAGTGCAGCCAACAGCAGCCTTGAGCATCGTGTGTCTCCGGATCCACTGAGCTCATTGGCTGGAGCAAGGGGACAGGAAGCGGGGACACGAGGGGCTCCCAGATAGAGGGGATGGTCTCCTTGGAAAGGATTCTGCCAGTGACAACCCTCAACGTCTCCGCAGGGCCTCGGAGGAAGCATTCCTGAAGGAGTCCAAGGAGGAAACCCCAGGCTCTGAGTGGGAGAAGGTGGCCCAGCTCTGTGATTTCAACCCCAAGAGCAGCAAGCAGAGCAAGGATGTCTCGCGGATGCGCTCGGTGCTCATCTCCCTCAAGCAGACGCCCTTGTCCCGCTAGCTGCTGCCTGGCACAGCCAGGAGCGCAGCAGGGCTCGGCCAGGCTCACTGAGCCGGGCGGCTTTGCGGGGCCAGCCCATGAGGGGCCTCACCCTGCCTGCCCCCTGCTCGCTGGTGCGCACCTCGGCTGTGCTCAAGTCATTGGTTGTACTTCTCCCCATGGTTTTCCTTTGCTTAAAAGGTGCATTGGTCTCTTTTTACATTTATTTATTACTGTGGCATTTCCCCGGGAAGCGACACTGGCTGGCAGAGCTGAGTTAGCAGGGCAGCCCCCGGCCTGGGCTCTGTGGGAGGTTGTGCCCAGGGGCCTGGCTCAGTGAGAGGGGGAACACCCCACCCCGTGTTCCCCACCTCACCCCTGTGCTAGGAATAAACCTGCCTGTGGCTGTCCTGGTGCTGGGTGAGTGCAGGCATGGCAGCCCTGTCCTGGGCCTGGGTCCTAGCCCCAAGGCAGCGATCCTAGTGGGACCCCTGGCTCCCATCTGCCTTTCCGGCAGGGTTTAGAGCAGAGCTGGCTGCAGGGCTGGGAGGGTGGAGGAACAGCTCTGACTCAGCTCTGTGCCGCAAGGTTCTTCGGGGAGCACAGCTGCAGCGTGATGCTGCTGGGCTTGCAGGGACTGAGGAATGTAAGTGCAGGCACCCAGGCTGGGCCGGGACTGCCAGCAGTTGCCCCAAGCCCAGCAGACCTCTCCCCAGCCTGGCTGTGCACCCCAAAAAGCTGGTGGGGCTCCAAGCAGCAATTGCAGTGTCCGTGTCCCATCTGTCCTGTGGGGTTGCTGGTGCCAGGCAGCACGGTGGTGCAGGGCACTGGGAAGGGGCCATGGGGTGAGTGTGCAGGATGTTTCCTGTCCCTCCCCCAGGACCACCAGCAGTTGAGAATGTGGGGTGCTAGGCTTTGGGGGTCCTCAGCTCTGCTCTGCTCCTTCCCCTGCTACTAGGATGGGAGATGGAGGCTGTGTGGTTGCAGGGAAGCAGATAGGAAGGTCCAGCTGCTGTGGGGCAGGTCAAGCCCTCAGCTCCCTAACCCAGGTGCCCAGAGCAGGATTGGGCAGAGTTCTGGTGCTGGAGCTTGTGCTGTCCCTGGAGAACAAGCCGCATATCTGTCTGCAGCTGCTCTGTGGCTTCTCTCTGGCCCCTGCTGGATTTGCACACCTAAGGCAGCATGGTGAGATGCCTCAGTCCCGCTCCCCGCCCCGCAAGGCACATGCTTTCCAGCCCAAACACTGGCTTTCTCTCCTCTGCTTGGTGTGGTCAGCACCAGCCCCTCCGGCTCAGAGGCCCAGCCTTGGAAACCTGCAAAACTCCTGTGTAGCAAGAGAAGGGCAGGCCTGTGTGCACCATGCTTGCAGGGCAGCCTGGAGCTTGTGCCCTGGCTCTGGCCCGCCGGAGGCTTGGGAAAGGCTCACAGCAGCAGGCTGGGGGGACATGGAGCAGAGCCCACAAAACATTTGCTTGAGCCTCACTGCAGAGCCCTGCTTAGCCGAAAAGCGAGTATGCAGAGCTCTCCTGGCTTGCAACTACGGCTCCACGAGTCAGGAAGGTCACCTGCCCTGCTGCTGCAGCCCTTGTGGGGTGACCGGGCACCCCTGGCTCTGAGGCACGGGCTCAGCAGTGGGCTGGGAAGGGAAATAGGTGTGTAGGGAGTCTCTTGGTGACGTGTGCTGGGATTGTCCCCTCTTGTCCATAGGGCTGATCGCTCCTGCTCTGTCCCCCCCGCGCTCCAGCACACATAGGCAGCTCTGCTGCAGTGCGGGACGGACACTGATGCAGTATAACTCGGGACTCAGCTGCCTGCCTCTGCCTTTCACTGCAGAGCAGCGGGAAGCACCTCTGGCTGCTTCCCGGGGGCAGGGAGCCCCCCTGTGCTCTGGCCCTCCAGCCCCCACAGGCAGCCGGGCCCCTAGATCCCCCGGCTGCCGTGCACCCTGTGTCAGGCAGGGGCAGCCAGCTCCCAGGGAGCCGTGCCCACAGCTGTTCTATATCCCCTTGGCTTTGGTATCTGTGACTGTTCAAATCACCTGTTACAATAAACCGACATCTCCAATCCTACAGGGCACTGTCATCTTTCTGCTTCAGCAACACATGTTTGTGTTTAGGAGAACTCACAGCTACGAAGCCTTCTGCGGAAAGGACAGCACTGGAGGAGAACCACATTCTACAGGAAAAAGTAGGAGCGAGGGGAAGGGCCAGAGGGTTTGCGCTAGGCTGGGGCAGAAGCAGTGGCAGCAGGACCGGGGGGCTCCGCTCTGCCCTCAGGGACCTGCGAGCTCCTGCGTGTCCAGACGGGCTGAGCTGCTCCCCAGCCCACTGTGCCGTCTCCAGGCTGCCAGTGCCAAGGGATTGCGCTCGCAGATCTGCCCGCCAGCTGCCTCTCGCACGCCTGCCCCCAAGCTGGCTGGGCTGGAACTGCCAGTGAGGCAGCCAAAAGCCGTTTCTTCTGGGAAAGACGTGCTGAGCAGCCAGGCAACGAGGGAAGGCAGGCAGCGCCACAGCCCCGCAGCAGGTAGAGCCCCGGGTTCCCCGGTGCTGAGGTGGAGCTCACCCTGCTCAGCACCGGCGATGGCTTGTCCCCCACCCTTGCATTTCAAAAATCAGCTCTGCTGGGTGAGAGCCTTCCCCCTCTCCTTGTCGAGGCCCACTGGCACCATGGTTCCCCACACAGGACAAACCAAGCACTTGTTCATGGGCAGAGCAAGTTTACCCCTCATCCTGTCCTCCAGAGCTGCTTGTAATGGCAAAGCGGGATCAGCAAGTTGCCAGGCAGCCAGCTACAAAGCCACCGCAGGCCAGGGAGGGCCAGGGCGCAGGCACCAACACGCAGACGCCCAGAGAGCAAAGCCTGGAAACGCCCCAGGCAGCTCAACATTGCAGCACGGTTAGTAGCGTCTGTGGCCCTTTCCCCTGCAGAGATACGCTCTGCCTACAGGCAGGTACAAGCTGCTGCAGCCACACAGCGAGCAGAGCCTACGGCCCCATTTCCTCCCCGCTCTGCAGCCCTGACACGGGAGAGCAAAGTCGTCTTAGTCTCGCTGCTCACCAAACACTCTGGTATGATCCAAATGATCCAACATGGCAGGACTTGGAGCTGCCCGTGGCAATGTCACGACACAGGCAGCGCAGCTCCCTCTGGGAACAGGGCACTTGCTCAGCGGCCAGTTCCAGCTCACATGAAGCAGCGAGCTGCGCAGGAACCGACTCCCCAGCAAAAGCAGCAGCATGTCCCAGAGAATGCGGCCAGGCCCTGTTTTGTAAATGTGAGCTCCCAAGTTGTTTTCACAGGGAGTTACATCTCTTGTGTCCCGCTTGCATCACCACAGCTTCGAGGCAGCCGTGCCTACTCCCCTTCCTTCCTACACTGTTTACTCTTCTGGCTTCTCAATGCTCTGCAATCCAGTATCAGTCAGAATCTCGCTGCAATTCACTTTATTACTCACCGGTTGCAACCGAACAGATTACATATTCTCCCCAAACAACTCACCCACTGCTTATGAACTGCATCCTGCCAGGATCAAGCCATAAACAGAGCTGTTCCTTCCTACCCGGGCAGCTCATTTCTCAAATGTTGGTGCACCACCTGACTAAAGCCACACCTCAGTGCAGACCATGACCCACAGGACACAATTTTAACAGACTGTGACAGCACCAAGCAGGGACAAGAGGTCTGACGGGGGTGGAGGGCCTTAGTGAGGCGCAGGCTCCAGTGTTACAGGAGGATAAGCTCTCAGGGAATCAAAAAATGCCACGGCCCAAATTTCAGGTTCATCACAGAGGTGTATTAGCTGCATTTCCAGTGCTCTGGAACACAGAGCCTCTCTGACACTGGCTCCACCGAGACATCACAACTGTCTCTCAGAAAACTCCATCTGCAGCCAGAATCCCCCCTGCCAGTGGGGCACAGGCTGGCGGGCGTCCGCCCGCAGCTTCTCTCTTGCCTGATTTCACTTTCTAGATTTCATGGCTGTGACCACCATGCCTCCCAGGAGGGCCGCGAAGGTGAAGCCCTGGGCCAGGATACGTGCCCGCATCATCAGCTGAGACCGACGGGTGTTGCCTCTCTTGAAGCTGATCAGTCCGTAGGTCAGGACGCCGACGGTGCAGAGGCAGCCTGCGGGGAAGGGCGGAGGGACGGGTCACCGGAGCCGGGCAGGGGCTGCGAGGATCCGCTCACACCTCCTCCCGCTTC
>NW_009193473.1:0-2307 GCF_000690835.1 Fulmarus glacialis | reverse complement strand
CCTGGCGTCAACTCAGCAAGCCAGGTCCAGAGGTGCCTCTCCTCAGAAAGGCGACTTTTGGAGCTCCTAAGGGCTGCAAACTGGGATACGGTGCTCAGAGGAGGGAGGGGGTTCCAACAGTACTGAAATCAGGAGAGATTCAAGTAACTGTCAACATCTCCCAAACAGCTAGAAAAGACATCAGGCTAGAAATGGGTGTCTTGGGAAACACAATCTGTGCCCTTGTTGATGCAGCACTTACAAGGTCACGACATGCCTGCGGCCTCTCAGGTTTGTATCCCCATATGGGAAAGTCAGTCAATGTGCGGAAAAGAGGAACCTTTAGGATTTGGGGCAACTCGGCACAGTGAAACAGCCCTCAGCAGTAGCTACTTACTCTCCCCACCAGTCTGGTCAATGAACACCGAAAGCCCCATGGCAGGCACCAACACCGCAAAGTGCCAGGCACCGGCGCAGTTGAATTACATGCAAACTAGACTAAACTGTCACAAAACACCCACGGGAACAGCAGAGACCTCTGTTAAAGTGAATGAGGTGTTGGATAGAAGAACTTTGAAAGAAGGGTCCCCTCCTGAGATCACTATGAGCCTGGCTGCCACCAGCTGCCAAACTAAAGCAAGAAGAAAACACCAAGTGCCATGGAACGTGAATGAGTATCATATCTTGTGGAAGAACTCCTCAATCCGTGGGCAAATTACACAGGATAAGTAATTGCTCCACATAGGAATGCAGAAACATCTGACAGCACCATTAAAGAAGCCCTCGGGAGATCTCTATCAGAAGAGAGGACAGCTTAGCCCATCTCACTAGGGCTGTAATTAAATGGCTTCCAGAACAGCACTTTAAACATGTGACAGGTGGACACGGGAGCAGCCAAACACTTGGCCTTTTTGTAAGCGAGGAGCATCAAACTGCTGCAATTGGAAGAACTCGTGATTTGTTTAGCAGAAATCCACCTCGGCCATTTCAGTGCATGGAGCAAAGGCAGCCAGGAGAGGGATCATCACCTACCACAGCCGGACACTTCATGCCACTGGTCGATGTACGGTTATTACTGACAAGCTGCATCCCAGGTACATCGTGGTTCTCTATAAGGCAAGGAGAAGGTGTTAAAATAATATCATGGACAAAAGGAGAAAGCATGCAAAGAAATGGCTCAAAGCCGTACGTTATTGACTATGAAAGAAGTTGAGATCCTGGGCAAGAGTAACCACACGGAAAGAAACTCTATCCTCCTATCAAATCAGACACGTAATGGAGGCACTTCTGGATGGTTTTTCCACAGCATTAGAGCACCCCATTTAACTGAGCATGGTATCCACCTAGGACCTGGAAGACCCCAACAGAGGAACCTTTCTCGGATGTCAGAAAAACTAGCAAACGTAAAGAGGAAAGGATGCAAAGGATGCCAGAAGAAAGAGGCATCAAAGAGCTATGCTGCACATGGGTAGTTTGGCCTGCATCAGGCCAAACTGGATTAAGGCACTGGGCTCCACACTGGATTTCAGGGGGTAAGTGTAATACCAGGTTTAACGTATACAGGGTGTCACCATCTCCAAACGGTAAGGAGATTCAATGAAAGACCACTGCATATCCACACTGGACAAAACAAAGACTGAGGCCAATGCCATGAGACCCAGAGTGCCGGACACTGGCTATCTTTCCTCCCTCGTGGCCATATGAATGTTAAACACCACTACTTCAGCTGTGTGAAGCCAGCTCTGAAGGTGAAGGACACAGTGATGCCTCCTAGGGCTGTGCACTGCTTTCTAAGCCCAGCAGGATATTGCAAGATTTCTGCTTCTGGATTAAGAACAATCACAGCCCTTTTACAGTAATTCTCAAAGGAGTTTATTTTATAGACATGTGCTTCTGAACAGGACTTGCGGCACTGCTTTTGCAGGAGGTTGCACATCCCAGCCTTCACCAGCAAACTCCTACTGCAGAGAGATGTGGAAGTAGCTGGTACAACCTTTTCTGTAAAATGCAGCACAGAAACTTTCAGTATTGCTTGCCTGGGACAGCTTTCAGCCTGGGTCTGCCTGTTGCAGTGACTGCAGCCTGTCAACGCTCTGGTTCATCACACTGCAACCCACACACGTTCATAACACGCTATGAGTTTGGGGCCATACTTGCGCAAGTGGAAGCAAAGAATCTGTCTCCATCTCCAGTTCTCAAAGACAAACCCTTTCACGTCTCTAAGGGCAGCAAGCTTGTCTTGGGGGCACAAAAAGGTGGGAACCAGCCTGGCATCTGATCATCACTGGGCAGATTTCAAGAGCTCACACCTCAAGAATCAGAAGAAGC
>NW_009193472.1:10244-21225 GCF_000690835.1 Fulmarus glacialis | reverse complement strand
TTCGCAGCGGGCCGGCCGTGGGGCGGGAGGCCGGGGAGCCAGCTTTACAGGCCGGGATCTCGCTCCCGCAGGCGCCTGGAGGGGGTGTTTCACCTTCCGTGAGCTCCTGGTGCCTGCGGCCTATGGTGTCAGCGTCCCTTTGGCGCAGCTGTGCGAGCCGTGGCTGCAAGGCACTCACAGTCATTTGTCGGCTCAGTTCTGTGAGAATGACTTTTTCCTCTCCCTCAAGGCTTATTGTTCTTTTGATTTGAGCCTCTTTTTTCCTTCCTTTGCTGTGTGGACTCTTCGGTCCCTGTGAGGGTGGGGAGGTGGCGAGGTCCTTCGGTCCCTTGCCCTGTCTCCTGCTTGCTGGTGTCGGTTTTCAGCGAGGATGGCCAGCAGGCTGCCAAGGCCAACAGAGCCAACAGTTATCCCCAAGTCAGGGCTGGCCAGAGAAGGGAATAAAGAGTCGGGGACAAATGTGAAAATTCACCATTTTAAAAGATTAATGAGTTGTTGGTTTTCCACAGTGACCCAACTCTTAGGGCCTTACAGAAGCACGTAGCGCCCTTGACGTGGCCAGGGATATAGAAAACACGCAGATAGGGCTGCAAAATACGACACAAACGCTCCGAGATGGCAGGGTAAGGACACATAGGAAACTGTGGGCATCTCAATGGCCCTAGACAACTGTGGTTAGGCACCAAATCGAGTCCTTAATGGCCAATGAAGTGAGATACCTAGCCATGCTTTGATAGCCAACCTTGCTTTAATTAAATGATCCTATAGCTGAGCTTTGTTAGTGTCTCTGTGATCGTGTTCAGGAATGAGAAGTTTGATACTGGGCAATGAATAGCTGAAATACTCATGTAGGTTTTTTTAGTGCTGAACGACTCTACTTCGAGTAGGAAGCAAACACTCCCTCCAAGGATGGCACTGTTTCAGTCAGCAGTGACTCCTTCCTTCTCAAACACGGCAGCATTTAGACCACTTTTATTAGTCTTGTGTAATGATACCATTGTTATTATTGAAAGTATTGCAATTGGTTTCCAGGCATAGGGAGAGCAGCTCTTCACTGTTTGAGATGCTTTTGCAAATGCACTTGAGCCTTAACGAGGAATAAGAGGAATGTTCTTCGCAGTGCTTGACCTTGCTATCCTATCTAACTTTAGACACCTGATTCACCTTACTGCAGAGATTAATCTCCCTAAAATCCTACACAGTAAGAGATGAGTAGCTCCAGGAAACAGTTCAGAGGGAATTAGGATAACTGCTAGTAACTCCGGTGACTTAGGCCAGTGCATAAAATTAAAAGGAACAAACCTGAGTCTTGTTGCTTTGTTCTACGGCTGTTGGCCTTCAAAGCTGACAGAGTGCTATACCGCACCGGGATGGCTTTGTGAGAGATTTGGCGCTTTCAGCCAAAAGGAAGGTGCCCTTGCCTTAAATGAAGTTTCAACCTGTGCATTAAAAAGTTATTTACATTTCATTTTGCCTATATCATCGTTGGATTTTTGCCAGCACATGAGTGTCCCTGCTTCTCAGTTTTCAGGGAGTGTTAGAAAAATAAAGTCAAAGTGTGGGTGTATGGATCATATGGAAAGCAAGATGTTTTCACCTGAGCTTAATGTAGGACAATACTGAATCATGACTTCAGCCTTCTTCAGCTGGCTGAATTATAGAATCATATAGTGGTTTGGGTTGGAAGGGACCTTTAAAGGTCATCTAGTCCAACCCCCCTGCAATGAGCAGGGACATCTGAGGACCAGGTTTTGCCACATGTTCAAGTCTATAAATCTTTATGCTCTGAAACACTTCTTTTTTTCTTGTTTCCATATTCTTGAGTCACTTGGAACATGCTCTTGGAATAGTAAAGACACATAGATGAGTGACAAAGACTAGCAAAGATAAGGAACTGTTTACATAATAGTAATAATTCAATAGACTATAGCTCAGGAGGCATATGACAGAGAGGTATAAAGTCATGAGTGGCACAGAAAAAGTGAACACAGAATAACTGTCTTCTGTAATACAGGACCTAGAGGGCATTTAACACAATCATCAAGTAGAAGACTGAAAACAAAAGTACTTAGAAGAAAATGAAGTGCTTAAAGTATAGCTAAGTTGTGAAACTCTCTGTCTTCGGATATTAAGGACACTAAAAGTTTAGATTAGGCCAAAAAGATTGGATTTTTTTTCCCATGAATATGTCTGTTAACAGTTATTTAATACCAAGATAATCACCTCTGGTTCAGAAAGTCCCTGAACCACACTGCCAGAAGCTGTGTGCAATTGCCAAGGAAGATGCATTATATGATTGCTTTATTCTGACATTCTTCCTTAGGCATCTGTTGTTGACTGCCATTTTAGGCGAGATACTGAGCTAAAAGTGTCCTTGAAATGACTTTATATAGCTGCCCTCATTAATTTTCTTTTTCTCAAAAGCTTACGTTGTTTTCCACGTGATTTTGATTAAATGTACCGAATTATGTTTGGGGCAGAGGGGAAGTCCCCTAGCTAATTTTTTATATCTTAGTTTTGGATGGGTTTATGTATTCAGTGAAGAATGACTTCTCATAAACCAGCTCAAATTCCAAGCCAGAGTTTGTGATTTTTCCTTGAGTTGCTTCTAGCATGGTTATTCTAAAGAAAGTATCTTTTAGCTGGAGCAAAGAGTTATGGGAGAGGGTGAAAAAAAAGAATTTGCTGAAAGCTCTTCGGAAGTATGGTTACATCCATCTTCTCTGATCTAGCTTTGTTATTCCTTTGGGGGACAAAAACATTAATATAATTTATGAACGGCTATGGTAATTCTCTCACAATAGCTATACCTACAGTAATGAATCTGAAAGTTTTTTTTCTTTATTAAGTAACCACTCCCTCAGCGGACATAAATTCCCAGGAAATGGAATGTGGAAGACATGAAAAAGTGATCTACCAAAAAACTGGGTTTGGAACAAGCAGATGTATTAAGATTACAAACAAAAAGAAAACCTCAGAACTTAAACAGATTTTGCTTTTTTCTATGATAATTCCATATTCATTTCAAATGATAACAAGGATTTTTCTGCCAGATTCTGCCTAGGGTTTTGAACAGCATTTCTACTCATGCGTTTTCAGCAGCAGCTCTGGCCAAGGTCCCTTTTCCTCATCTCTACTCCAGTTTCTCCCTTGTGATAAAACAGCTGAATGAGCCATTCACTGGGTAGCTGAACAAAGAGCGAATTTGGCTGACAGAGTCTTGTCTTCTTTTTTTAGCTGGTTTATTTTTCATTATTACCGGTGCTAACAATCTCAAAGGTGACATACGAGTTACGAAGTCTGTGTGTGTTCTGTTGATTCCCTTAATGACAGTATTACTTCATCACTGTGAATGAGTTTACCCAGCTTGCCTGATTACAGTATGTGTAAATAATTCAGCTGATAAGTCATGTAAGTTATTAGAATGTCGCTTTTTTTTCTTTGCTGTGTTGGGCTTATGGGTGTAGGCCTTGGTAAAAGACATTTTACCCCAGCAATACATTGTTCAAAAAGGTTGTTTTAGTTTGTGCCTGGCTGGAGCATGAATGTACCTTCAGGTTGCAATTTGATGTGTACTTGATCAGTGTTCCCACAAAAAGCACTCTGTGCTTCTCTCTCCCTGAATGCTTGTTCTTGCATCCAACAAACACTGTGATATATGAACAAAAACATTTCTGCAGTCCTATAGTGAACTGATGCAGCTGAAAGTTTGTTTTTCAGCTAGATCAGTGATACCCTATCTGGGTCACTGAGCAGGAGACCAAATGCTTGTGCTGGTGCAGCAGAGGAAGAATTGTGAGGACACAACTAATATCCCAGGGAAGAAGGAGGACCTCTTTTTTTTTTTTTCCCCCCAGTTGCAGGACCAGCTTAAATGCATGTTGGTTTCATATTAAGGCTTCGTTGAAGTCGTGCAAGAGGGTACATGTGAGGTCTAGTACTTTGTTGAAGTGAGGTACTGACTGTGATTAAGTATCTACAGGGAGCAGATCTGCTGAGTAAGAATGTGCACCTTTATATAGTCATCCTTAAGAGTGTATTCAGATTTTAATAAATTGGCTCTTGCAACTATCTTCTTAAAATTCAAAGTATTAATAATCCCATTTTATAGAGGAAGAGGTGCAGGCATGAGTTCAGGGTATTTCTCAAGGTCAAATGAAGAAAATTAGATCTTCCAGGTCAATATCCACCTTTTGTCTTATAATAACCATCCTTCCATAAATAATCTTCACTGAAACAGAACTCCCAGAGATCCTAAAAATTAGAAATAGTAAATATCATAAACAGAGTAGGTCCATTCCTACAAATACACAGAGAGCAAATATTTGCGGGGATTAGAACAATGCGATATAGAGGGGAAGTGATATATTTTATCAAAGGTTTTGCAATTTTGCTATAAATACAATAGCCCAATTTCGTCTTTCAGGCAAACCCTGAGATTAAACCAGAGATTAAATTGGCTGTTAAATGGTCTTAATAAATTCAGGCATGATCAGCTGAATACTACTGGGACAGTTAAAGTAAGTAAGTCTTCTCAGTTGATGTGGGCCCTTGCTGTCATGGAAATAAGATTTGCACCCATGGTGATTTTTGGCTTGCAGAGAGAGCGCCTAGAGGAATATACAGGATCAGTTCAGTATCTCTGCTAAGGGTGGTGGTAAGTAGCAGCTGATTTTCTTTGTTTTTCACTGCACAATACTCAGGTGACCACACACTTAATATTTAGGGAGTAAACATAGTGTTCAAAGAGTATCTGCATAATTACTCAATTATCATGTGGTTCTACTGAGAGAAAAATGTTAGTCTCACCAAAAAAGGCATATATAGTGAAAATTTTTGCCATCTGACTCTCACAGCTCGTGTTACATGTGAGGTTTTTTTTAAAGGAGTAGTTGCAAGTAGCACTATTATGCGCTGTTCTGTACAATGGTTAATAGTACTGAATCGCAGTCTAATTGAATTATAGTCTATTGTTAGATTTATTGTAATACTGCTGTGACCAAAATGACAAGCCAAGTGCTTCAAAACTTGTATTTCGGTTAAATCTGGCATAAACAGCTGTTAACATTTAGTCCTCTCTAATATTTAAACAAGGGAGAGCAATGAATTTTCTAATGTAACATGTACTGAATGGATCACTTCTGGCAGGGCTAACTAACTTATTTTGAAAACCATTGGACTTATCTAGACAAAGACTAATTGCTAAATGCAGCGTTTCTTGGATGGAAGGGCTGATTTGTTTTTTGGCTGAGCAGTGTTGCACACAAAATGGACAGACTATTTGTTTAAGAAAAATAATGATTGGGACCTTGGCATAGGATATTGTTCAGACCTCCCAAACAGGCTGGTTGGTTGCAGTCTTGGTAGCAACCCGAGTCGCTGGATCAGACGAGACTCCCCTAACCGCTTCTCTGCTCAGTTCTCACATCCCACCCAGCCCCTGATCCTGCACAACTACTTCAGCACATGCATTATCCATTGCTATAGATTATTTTAAACTAAAACATCTTACTGTATTAGCTGCGTAGAAAAAGACTGTCCTTTGTGACCATTTCTGCATCTATAGGAACGGTTTCAACAGGCTGTTTACGAGCATCTTATCTGCATGCAGGAACCATCAGGAGCCTCTGGAAGGGCCAGATTCTCCACCCAGGGTGTTAAATGACACATTTAGGGATAGAAATTTGTTTTGGCACAGCAGGAGCTGCTTAGGAGGAATCCTCAGGACTGTCTAAAATCCCCACCGGAAGACCTCCTGCAAGAGTTAGTCAAATCCTTTGTTGTGGAGGAGGTGAGGAGCTTGGTCGGTCACCTTGTCTTTGCTCAGTTGAGTGTCTCTTCTGTGCAGGGACTAGCTGAGGAGTTCCTGGACCACCCAGGGAGTTAATGAGTTTAGTGCACTGAGTGTGCACACAGAGACATCCCTAAGACCCAGCCACACCATGATTATAACTAAGGGATGACTTGACTTTCATCCATATGTCTTGTAAAACTTAAATTCCTCAGCTCTTGCCACAGCACCTCTGTATTTGAAAATCGTGCTGAACAGCATTCATCCAGCTGTGAAATAAGATAGGCAACTCGTGATATCCTGTGGGTTGCCGTCTTGCGGTTTAACCAGGAACAGGCTTTCCCTGGGAACATGGCTATAATGCCACATGGATCATGCTGTTTTACTTTCTGCTGTTTAAAATTGCTGTTGCTCTCTAGAGAATTGTTTCCAAGATTTTGCTTTTTTCCCCCAGATGAATGTAATGAGACTTAATTGCATGTTTTGTATTTATCATTGGCTTTGCCTTATTAAATCTCCTCAGTCATAGCTGGGGCAAGAGAGACATTGTACAGCTACAGTCAATTGGGGTAGGGTAAACAGGAGAGTCACAAGATGGAACAGCCCAACAAAAGAAGGGTCCTGTTGCATTCCAGCAATTAATAATTCCACTTGATTGAAGCTATTGGCTTAACAAGCTGACAGAAAATATCCCTTGGCTGCTATTTCCCAGGCCTTATCTAATTTCTGAAAGATTTCTTTTGTTAAAACCGATAAAGATCAGCTAACAATTTAATGCCAATGTATGGGAGAAGTATTTACCCACACAGCTGCTCTTAATTAGTCCATTTTCTAAACTGTGAGGGGACCAGATTTTCTCTTGGCATTTCACAATCTATATCATATGAGTTAACATACTGTTTCAGTGGGACACTGGATCTTTTTCTTGATACTGTGTATTTCCTGGCTAGCAAGCACTTCAGCTTTTTTTCCCCCTGCTGCAGACTTGGATTTGGTTCAGAATGTTACACAGCTTTGAAAAGACCGTAGTAATGATATCTCACATATCTCTGTTCTGATTATTTTCAATATAAAGTGCTAATATCATTTGCTCCTTGAATCAAATGAAGTAATTCAAGAATCCTAATACCAAAACATCTTGCTGTAGCTTTGATCTATCTTCCCCTCTCCACCTTCTTAATTCAGGCTAATTAAGAAGAAATTGTATCTGTACCTAGTTATTTTCCAGGAGTTTTGTGCAATACCAGTTCTACACCGTTGCAGAGAAGGAATCCTTTCTCTTCTTCTTTCATATGCAGTATGAAATTCCCATATTTAAAAAAAGGAATTTGTAATTCCAGCACACATCCCAGAATTACTTAACCTGGAACCCTGACTGTAGCAATTACTTCTATCTTGCTCCTTTGAAGAAGTTAAGATACGGAGAAGTTAGTGTGATTACAATGTTACTAAGTTTCACAATATAGACTCACCTGTATTATCCAAAGCAGAGAACTAGTGTTTCAGAAAGTAGTAGCATTACATGTGTTCCAGTGGACACAGCATCCTGCCCAAAACTCCTTGCTTGTGATGTTGAGACTTTGGGAGTTTACAAATGTCTGCCTTTACACACCAGATATTTTCAAAACAACTCTGATAAATCCTTGTTTTGATTTACAGACCATTTCTTTCTAAACAGTGGGTGACAGATTTGTTTACTGCTGGATCATATACCGAATGGGGATTTTCAGTTCAAACCTGACATCCAAATTTCGGGTGTTTTCCTCCATCCCTGTGCCAATGGAAAAGGAAGTCCTGCCTTCTGCTGCGTTCTGCCTTCTTATGTTCAGTCACAGTTATGCACTTATCCAGCAAGAGACACAAAATACATGGTGGTTGGACAATATTTTCAGGAAATATAATAATAACTTCAAGCCATATAGGAAAGTTTAAGAGCTCAAGAAAACAAATGAATAGCTTTCAGCCATTAGAAACTTGTGTTTATTCCTGTGAGGAGTAAGATGTGACAGCTAGGCCCAGAAATAAACCAAAGAAAATGCGTTAAATTGCTACAGTAGAGGATTATCAGTAATGAAATGCAAAATTGTAAAAACAGCTGTGAGAAAAAATAATTTCCAGGACCAACCCAGGAAACATGATCAATTTTAGTTTGCTAATTTACAATAGTATTAAAGCAAATCCAGTCATAGGCTGTGTTATCTATGATAGACCATACAGAAGCTTCTATAGACCCTCATGCCATCTCTGGTGCCCTGGAAAAACAAGGAGGTGTCACCTCAGACATTGTCTTGTAAAAGATGCCTACTGGAGGGCTGCTGTGGAAATCTGGACTCAGAGAACTGACTTGCCCAGGCTACGAAAGCAGGGAGAAGAGCCTGGAATTCTTTTGGGAATGGGGCTGCCCATGAAAGAGAGACAGCTATGATGGACAGAAAGGGTCTTAGGACAAAAGGACGATTTTCTAGGGACAGAAGCTGTCAAAGGCAACCTTTCTTCTCAGGAAATGGTCATTTATTTAGCTGACTTGAGCGTCAAACTCAAAAGCTGCAGGGTTTTTTGTACTTCAGTATGCATACACAAGGAGCTCAGAGGCATATTTCATCAAATTATGTTGTTTTCTTGTTATCTATCTAATAAGACCTTTTTGAGTTCTTTTCCTATGTTTTAAACCAAAAAGTCTCTGTGATGTGTTTGAATCTTACCGTGAGTAGTGAAATCTAGTCCAAGCAAATTCTTTCTGCCCAGTGTTCAAGATCTCCTCCAGGAGCTCTAAGCAGATTAGTGCTGACAGCCTGAGAGAATTATAGCTCTCAGATGACTTCTCATGTGAGGCATATAGGCATCAGCCTGTAAGATTAGTGGTTCTCATAACTCCTTGGCTAATTAAGGTGCAGCCACATGGCGTTTGAAATTGTACATGCAAACTAACTGGAACTGATGTACCATAATGAATGATGAACTCTGTAACCCAGCGGCAGCTGACAAAAGAACTGCTGAAAGCCACACCGGCACCTTAGTATTTGCTAAGCCGCAATGCCGGAAACCTCATGTGTTGTGGCTGCCACTGTGCCACCAAGCTTGCAGAGCCAGCCCTTTCCCAGTCATTAGGCTGACCCTCCAAATTACTTGCAAGGGAAATGTCCTCACCTCTGCAGCTGAAGAGGTCAACAGCATTTGGTCAGAGTTGCAGACGGCAGGCCAGAACTGAAGGTGCCTGCCTCACAAGCCTAAGAAAGAACAGAAAGGTGAGTATTTTTTTTGATGACTGGGCTTGTATTCTCAAGGCTTTCTCTGGGAGATGTATAACTGAATCAAGCAGAATAGGCAGCCACAGAAGGCAGCCAAATTTGTGCAGTCTGATTTATCTGCAGCTGTACTGTAAAAAAAATGCCCTCCCACTGAGCCTATTTTGTGAGAATGTAATTCCTTGTCAGCTGCTTCCCAAGGTGATACTTTTGCCAGGAAATTCAACCTGTCTATAGAACACCTCAGCACAGTAGTAGAAAGAACCTGAGCATTTTATTGTTGCTGACTTGATTAAAGAGTCAAAACAGTGCAATAATAGTCATCCATGATGCTGAGCCTTCAAACAGAGATAACACTAAACCATTTGGATCTAATCTATAAGCTAATGCAAATATCTTAATATTTGGCACTATTCATCTATTAAAAATCAGCTCTTTTCCTTACTAATATCATTATCAGTTGAGATTTCTTAAGACATACATGGTTTAAAGCAGTGTAATCTTCAAATTCAATAAAAAAGTTAACTCTTTTTTATGCTTCATTACCTTTTTTCCTTGCTACACCTTCTTTTTCTAAGTGAATTAGGATGAAATGAAAGAAAAGGGAACAAACTTTGAAATGTTTTGAAATGATTTTTTGCCTTGCTAATAAATGTTCAATGTTTTTCTCAAAATGCAGCATTTTTCAACAACTTCTACAATTGATAAACACAACCCACCTTAAAAAAATTTCAAGTTGACACAGTCTTTCCTATGTAAATTGCTCATTAAGTGAGAAAACAAAGGTCTCAAAGTAAGGCTTCATGAAGAATCACCCTACAGCTGCCATCTTGCCCTTCTACTTCCACTCACATGTTCCCACTGCCTCCTTTGTGTTGGCAGTAGTGCTTGTGACCAGGAGGCAGACCAGATTAGCTGCCTGGGAGGCTGAAAACTAAATATGCAGGGAAGAAGATAAATAGCAAGAGGAGCAAGAAGATGGGATTTCATCTTCTGGTAGCAGACAATATTTACATCCGCTTAATCCCATCAAAAAGTCACATGCTAAAGCCTTTTGAATAGTAGGTCAGAAAGTGTCTGCAGTAAGTTAAGATACATCCAGGACCTGTTTTAGGAAAACCTTAACTTATTTTTGACATAACTGCTAGTATTTATTTAAACTCCAATGTGAATTTGTAAATGATCTTACATATTTGTTTATGAATATATTGTGACTTTGGGAAGAAAACTAGTGCAGTATCTGTGGTTACAGACCCTCTAACTGGTGGAAGTGCTGTAATACCAAGTAGTGAGACTACAGAGAGACTGGAGAGTGCCAAGCTTTGGTGCTAAAATGGCACCCTTGGCAGTGGTGGCTACCCAGCCGCTTCTGGCATGGCATGTAGCTAGGAAGTGGTGCTCAGCACTTGGGTCAACATCTGTGGTTCCTGGGGATATATACTGCTTGGGCAGTACTCATACGCTGTGTTTTCAAAGTTTGCTTATCATATTCTGTGAGTCTTTGGTGCTGAGTGAAGCTTATTCAAATACTTAGAGCTTTAATTACATATTTTTCTTTGTTAGAACAGAAACTAGGAAAACAACCCTGCTCTTGAAGTCCAGCTTTCTGGTCTCTCTCCTCAAAACAGCCTTAACCACTCATACCCTCCAGCTCACCACAATTTCTACTGCCCTGTGCTCAGCCTTTACATCTCCTTGCAGCTGCTACACCCAAAAGACAAAGCCCCCATCCCTAATACCTGAATGAGCAAATTTACTGTTTGGAATATAGATAAAAAGCAGTTTTGAAATCAGAAACCACCCTCTTACCCTTCGATGAGGCCTCTGTGTCCAGCTTGATGAATGCTGATACAGCAGTGGAACAAAAAACGTACAAAAAAGCTTATGCTGCTTCTAAGATGTGTTACCTGCCTGATCAGTAGATACACAAAGGGATAAGTAACAT
>NW_009193472.1:0-10228 GCF_000690835.1 Fulmarus glacialis | reverse complement strand
AACCACATATGTGAACTCAATTCCTGTGAAATAAAACAGGAGGAAATCTGCCAAGAGATTTGTTTTCAAGGAGCACAAATACATGGGGTAGTTTTTTAGGAATTTTAATATGAAAAAAAATGAGGCACTCCCATGTTTTGGGAGAAGTTGAGTTCCCTGCATCCCAGTATTTATGTCAACACCCAACTAGCCCCTAGGTTTATACCAGCTCTTGGAGACAGGAGGCCTGGCTGAAAGTGACAGCAAAGGAGGAAATGAACCAACAGAAGCAGAGAATATAAAATAATTTTTTCCACCCCCTCAAGTGAGTTGTATTACTGGCAACAACTGCTTTATACTGTGGAAACTCCATGAGAATCGTTGTCATATAAACATTACTTCCCCAAACAGATAAAAACCCAACTTACTAGAATACCAGTTTAGAATACTAGAAATCTACAGAGGAATTACCGGCAAGTCTCATTATATTCTGCATAAATAATGCAGGTTGTTTTGTGAACTTGCACTATGGCATCAGCATTTCTAATGCTCAAAGGGTTTGTATTTTGCCCTGCAACAACAGGGAAAGGCTCGGTACTGAGTCGCCATAATGCTGCTGAGCTGTAGTTGCCAGGAGCAGCACACAACAGAAATGAAGCGTCACTAACCATTGCCGTTGCTCTGGACTGTCACAAGTCCCTGGGACGCCCAAACAACTTTCACATGTAAGGCGGTGGCATATTCTCCAGCTGACAGTACAGCCGGCACAGCAGAGGGGAGAGGGCAGGAGGATGGCTAATGCTACCACCGCCTTTCTTGTGTGACATTAACACAATGCAAATCTTACCAGTCTAGGAAAAAACTAACCCAGCATGGAAGTTTTCGGCTGGGTTAGCAAGTTGCACTGGTTAAGCGATGGCTGAGTGGGAAAGAGACAGGGCTTTGGGCGCAGGGTGCGGACTGCGCTCTTTTCCATGTCACACTGATACTTTGGCTCTGCTGTGGGGCTGAACCAGACCCTGGCCCCCAGCCCACATCCTGGCCACAGGAAGAGAAAGGGAATCCTCTAGATTAAGGGAAATCACTCTCCTCCTTTTAAAGGGAAAAGGAATCCTAGAACTTCTTAGGACTAGCTTACAATAAAAATAAAGGGAAATTATAAATAACAGTCAAGCTTTCAAACGGTGGCAGGTTTGGTTTGGTTTTTTTTTTTTGTTGTTCTGTTTAAAGCAAGAGTCCTATAAAATTAGGCAGTTAAAATGCAGTATACACAACATTTTAAGCCTGTTAAAACAGTCTGGCGATCAATATCAAAACACGTATTGTCTTTCATATTCTAGCAGTTACTGTTTTCCACAAAATTAATCAAAATAAACTGCATCTGTATGAGAATGTTTTATTAAAAATACGTATCTTTTGTTTCACATAAAAAGAACCAACACTGTAATTAAACACAACTGAATAAGTTGGACAGGAATTACGTGAAAAAAAATACAGATTCCTGTAATCCCAGAGCACCCAACCTTTGACTGCATGAGCCACATTAAAAAAATCTTCCTGTGTTCAAGACCTGTCCTGTACACAGCAAAGTGCCCAGGGAGGAGCAGCTGGTCAGAGGCAGGGGTGCTAACTGCTCCACCGCGGCCGTTCCCTGGCAGAGATGCATGCAGGATACATGCATGCATTCTTCTCCCCAAATCCAGGGAGGCCTCTCACTCCCCAGCCCTGCCGCTGGGCACAATGGTAACCTTAAGCAAGAGAAAAGCTGGAGTGGCACTCGGCTCAAGTGTCACAGGTTAGCCACCTCTTTCTGTAAAGAAGGAGAAATACAGCACAGCACTTCCAGTTAATTTCACTTGGAATCCAGCAGAAACTCACATTAACAGCACTGTTGAAAGAAACCCAGCCGTGCTTCGGTGATACAACATGCTACAACAGTCTTTTTGATAAAGATGACCTTAACTGAAACCTACACTGGAATCCACTAACTCTTGGATCCCCACTTTTCATAACTCAGATCCATCATAGACTTTTGGAAAGACATGATTTTCAAAGCAACAAGTTACCAGCTTAGGCAGCAGCAAATACTGATTGACAGTTCAGTGCATAAAAATCAAAGTCAGAATACAAAAGAGCTGTCAGAGACATCTGCTATTTAAAGTGTTCAGAACAAAACACAGGCTGCATTTACTCTTTATAGAAAACATCAGTTTGCCAGGCTGCCTTTCTTGCTCTGGAGATGCTGAAGATTCAGCTCCTTTTAAAGTCACTGAAAGATGTGACATCATCCCTCCAAAACGATCAAAATGCTTTGTAAATTCAGGCTCAAAAAGCATACCAGACACTGACTATAAACAAATGTTTACTGGCCAACTCATAACTTAAGCAAGGCACAAAGAAAAAAAGACACTGGGAGTGATGGGGAAGCAAGCTGACGTGAAATCACAAACCAGTGGTCCCTTTGCTTTGACCTGACAAAGCATCCAAGGATATGGGCAGCTGAAACAGCAACAGTATCTAAGGTTGGACAACAAGAGTAACTGTAAAGCAAAGTTCAGTTCTGAAGAAAAAAAAGCTGGCTTGCGTGTCATTATACATGTTCTAATCACACACAAGTCATGATCTGATTAAAAGAGAAAGATACTTCATCTAACATCATACTTTGTAAACCTACGAGGGTATTAAATTCATGGAACTTTAGAGGCCTGTCTCCTTAAGTATTCTTTATCTTCTACAGTGTTAATTCCTTAGACGGCAATCTGAAAGGCCTGTCACTTTACTGACTATGCTGGGAATTTATGACAGAGATCAGCTTCCTCACTCAGTCCACTGAAGTCTGAGGTCTACCAGTTAAAACACAGTGATTCGTCTTAATATACTGTTATCGCACAGATTGTAACAGAACAAGATTTGCCCAGCACAGCGTTTGTTCCTATTTCTAATGCATGGAAAAGGAAACAAACTGACTTTCAGGACCTCAGATGAGTTTGCAGAACTGGAATTAAAGAACTCTATTTGATTTTTTGGCAAAGCAAATTTGTTCTGGGATTAATGAAATGCAAATATCCACCAAGATCCAGAATGTCACCAATCAAAATAACTTTCCTTACTGGAATGACATCTTAAACACAAGATCTCAATTTGCCAAAATCTGAGCAAGTCAAATACTTGCCTTAATTATAACACTCTTCAACTCAATGTCATCAAATTTCCAAGTAATTTCAAAGCCCATATTGAAAAGCTTTGATCCCTAGGGCTGTCTTGTTCTGCATTTTAGAAGGAAAAAAATGATTTAAAGACATCCCAGGTGGGGAATTTAAAATTCCTCCTCACCCTTGTAGAGCTACAAGGTGACGCTCACAAATTATTCAAAATCGCACCTTACAGAAAATAGGAATGGGAAACTTTCTCCAGTTGTGAGGTGGCAGCATAGGAAATAACTGGATTTTAAAATAGCTCAACTTGAAAGGTGTGGAAGAACAAGGCTGAAAAGGTTAAGTCTTAATCAGTAATTAAATAAGCTACAGCATGAAAAATCCAACAACCATAAAGATCAACTCTGAAAAATACACAAGCTCATTGTTACTTGTATATACATTTAAAAAAAAAAAATTCTAGATTTAAAAATCTCTCCCCAGGGTTATAATCCCCTTCCTAGAGAGATGTTGTTGTAGCTTGTGTACAGTGTTCCAAAGGAATCTTTCATAGCCTTCAGAATTCTTTATGGTTTTCCTAATCCATTTTGCAGTGAGTGACATTTCTCTCCAGAACTGAATAATACTTTAAAGCCTACTTGAAAATCCATCTTTAAGATGGCCTTCAAATAAAATATTCACGCTTCTAAACAGAATTTTTAAATACAAGTGGTTTTTGTTTTAATCACAAAATAGATCTAGTGAATTTGCTAACTTATTAAAAAACAGACTAGAAATAAAATTCACAAAAATGTTTCTAGCCTCCAGTAACTCACAAAATGCTATTACAGTACAGAAGAACAGTATTAGTTAAATCAGTTTTATTTCTTCTGACAGCTACTTTGAAAATAAAGGGTAATTTGACACTAACTCTATTACAGTAGTTCATAAGCGAGTAGCTTCTTGTGTGTGCAGTGGAAAACAAAGAACAGTGCTACAGAACTGAATTAGTCTGCCAAATACCCTTTTCAGACATCACATCTTAAAATATGTGTGTTTAGATGAACAAGAAACTCAGTGAACTCCCTGCACCCAGCTCCACTGCCTGCATTTGGATAATGCATGGGTGCAAGGGTCCACCTATGTAGCTCTTACAATGGGGTCAGAATCTAATAATAGCTTATCAAATAGCAAAGACGTTCAAACCTGCTTTGATCTCAGTAAGCAGAAGTATAAAGCACTATTGTTAGTTTACTGTCCCAGCATTAGCAGCAATTTTGTCTGTAGTGAACTCAGAGTTTAAAAAAAAAAAAAAAAAAAAGTTGGTCAGGAAGTAACACACGAGAACAGCAATGTTCTTGCTGAACTCAGGTCTCCATTGCTTTGCACCTTGGGAAACTTGACCTTACAAACGATTATGCTCAGTGCAAGGCAGCAGAGAGAATCAAGCCTGCAATTTTCACCGTTTGAGTGAGCACAAGAACTTGGCTTCCAAGACTTTGTCTTCTTAAGATGCACGTGTCACAACAGGAATGTCAATTTCTATGGCAGAGAGGCGAGAGCGTGCAGAATATGGCTGAGAGGCATAGCTGTGCATGCTAGGGGCATGGGAATAGAGGGGCTGCCAGAAAGGAGAAGGTAGGCTTTTACATGCACAGTACCACAGAAACAGCAGAACAGAAGTGAAAAACAGACCGCCAGCACTGGCAATGGCAATAAATACAGAGATGTCAAAGCTGAAGACAGGCTCATATTTTCTGTTCAGATAATTGTTATAAAAAATGACCCAGATTGACGGAGTGAGGCAAATGGCACACGCAAGCAGGAACAAGAGGCCAGCCACGAGATGGCAGCCTGCACTGTTTACAAGGCATTTGGCCAATTTGATGTTTGGCACGCTTGATACAAAGGCTGTGTTACACATGCCAATCAAGCAGAGAAACAGAGCTGAGACAGCAGTTAACATGCTCAGTGGAAGGGCAAACTGAAGAACACGCAAATCCAGTTGATCGACAGCAGTGTACCACTGGGGGTCATATATCACACAGTCTCTGCTCCCATCAAAGCGAGCACACTTAATCCACAGTCCAGTGTAAACGGTCACATTCCTCTCATTCTTGTTGAATGTGTACAGTCTCATTTGCCTCCAGTTTGGAAGCAGAACTGCTGCGAGGAGTCCAGCTACTGAGGCTGTTCCACTGAGGAAGGCCAGTACTGTTGCTGCATGAACATCCCGGCAGCCCATTCTTGCCTGCAGAAGTCGTTTCCTGCAATTAAAAAGAAAAATTAAAAAAAAAAAAAATCAGTAGGTGAAAGTTTATGGACATGGGGCTGACTACAGTTGACTTGTTAATAAACTGGTATGGCAGCTGGTAGGCAGTAACTCTCTTCTTTGCCTTACACACTTATGCGGAGGTAACACCACCAAGTTCACACTTTAATGAAACCTCAGATTATTTCACAGACTGTTACGATTGCTCAGCTGACAGACTGCTAAATTTGCTGTGTTGAAGATCAAAAAGGAGCGCTTGAACATGCAATTCTACGCAGCATTTCACCTTGTGCCACTGCATGGACTTTTACAAAGTCCAGGTGGAGAAGGTGAATCACTGAGTGAGCGTGATTTAAGAAGTTCACCTCTCCTCAACTGGCAGCTCCCTCTCTTCAGCCCAGATGTAGTATCAGAGTGCATATTCAGTCCTACCACACTGGCGCGCGAGTAAAAGGGAATCACTTCAAACCAACATCATTAGACTGGACAAGGAATGCATATGTAGGCAGTTATCCACATTTTATATAGGCCAAATTGTTGATGAGAGCTGCAAGCTAGCAGAGGAGGCTCTGTTGAGTAATAAACTACGATTTTTTCAAAAGCAATTAACAGTTCTTCCACACTACTACTGCCTTTCAAAACCAGCTGTCCAAGCACATGAACAATTCCAGAAAGAAGATGGCTTTTCAGCATTCACATTTTCCTCTTCAGAGCAAGTGTTAAAGAATACTGCTTCCTTTTCAGTATAACCACTGTTTGCTTACCTAGTATAGCCTCTTGCCTGCAGAGATCCTGGGAAACAGTCTCAATGATGGGTCTTTAAAAAAAAAACTCAATTTGAGTAATCCCTTCTCTGGGTGCTCAAGATACTTCAAAGAAGCCTAATACATAATTGGCACTGAGCATCCACTCCAGAGTGTACTTGAAGCAGGACACTAAAAATTATAGTACCTAAAAATGAGCAGATACTTTGAAAATTCTCACTGAGCACCATTCAGTCAAAAACTCCTACTGAAATTTCTTCCAAATCATTATACTGCATTGTGCTTATTTGTCTAAACTCACAAAACAATTCTTCAGGTACCAGAAGTTCTACCTAATGCATATACAAATAACTGAATATCTGTATCTCAGAAAGGTTACAGCCATGGTTGCAACCAAAGAGGAAATTGGATCTGATCCCTTACTATCCTTCTACACCTGCAAACATCAAATGCCCAGGGAACTTTTCAAATAAGGAATTTCCATGCATACTGGAAGCAGACTACAAGCATTATCAAGCTATACTGCTAGCCAGCATTTTATTGATTTATAGACAAATAAATAAAGCCCAATTTGTTTTGTAAGAAAGCACTAGGCATTTATTTACTTTTTATGCCATCTAACCCTGAAGGATTGCAATGGTATGTGGGTACAATTTAAGTGCTGATCATACTCTTTTAAAGAAGCACTGCTGAAAAGAAATAATGACAACCACATTTATGCTAAAAATGCACCTTATTCATCAAAAAGATGGCATTATATTTTTGCTAAGAATAGCTGAGCGTGGGCAAGCTACTGTTCTCATGGCAGTAACCTTTTCAGATAGTGGGTCATTAATAAGATACCCCCTGGGTAGGGGGATCCAAGACTTATTTTCATCATAATTGATTTCATACTATGCTTAACCTCAGCTTCAGGAAAGTCAACACAACCAACTTGCAAGGAAACGGAACTATAACAAATGAGCTTGAAGGGTAAATCTAATATAGCATCAAATTTTGTTCTCCTCAAGCTTGATACTTTTGCTCTTCCATAAAGAGCTTGCCTTTGCCTGGATAAAACTTCCATGCAGGCAGGGCATACTCTAAGACAGAGCTCTATGAGAAGTAGCTGGAATAAGCACAAGACTGACCATTTTCAGAAACCCACTGTTTCTGCAAATTCATTTGCAATAGTAGATGATGAAAATCTGGGCTGAGTTAATGCAGGGTGGGCCAGAAGTGATGTGAGGTTAACCCATATTCCCTAATACAAGAGGGTGGAAGAAAAAAAATGAGGTATTTTCTTTTGTCCTGGTTTCAGCTGGGATAGAGTTAATTCTCTTCCTAGTAGCTAGTATAGTGCTGTGTTTTGGATTTAGGATGACAATAACGTTGATAACACACTGATGTTTTAGTTGTTGCTAAGCAGTGCTTACACATCAAGGACTTTTCAGCTTCTCATACTCTACTAACTGAGAAGGCTGGAGATGCACAAGAAGCTGAGAGGGGGCACAGGCAGGACAGCTGACCCAAACTGGCCAACAGGATGTTCCATACTATATGACATCATGCTCAGTATATAAACTAGGGGAAAGCTGGCTGGGGGGCGGGTGCTCAGGGACTGGCTGGTTATCTGTTGGCAGGTGGTGAGCCATTGCATCGTGCATCACTTGCTTTGTATATTCTTTTATTATTATTACTATTTTATTTTATTTCAATTATCAAACTGTTCTCATCTCAAAAAAAACCTACAAGTTTTCTCACTTTTACCCTTCCGATTCTCTCGCCCATCCCACCGGGGGGTGAGTGAGCGAACGGCTGTGCGGTGCTCAGTTGCCAGCTGAGGTTAAACCACAACAGTCCTTTTTGGTGCCCAACGTGGAGCTCAACGGGTTGAGATAATGACAAATCTATTCAGAGCGCATTAGAACAAATTTGTTATAAACATTCATTATATTAGTTTGATTAGTCGGTGGTCACAATGTTGATTAATTTGCTCTCAGAGTTGTGTTATGTAACACCTTACTTGCCATATATGCTCCCTGTTGTGCTGTTTATCACTACTGGGAGCCGGGTCAAGGTTATCATTTTGCTGTACTTTGTAACATTGGCTTATGATATGATCAAATGGCTGGTCGTGAGGCTAATCCGGTATTTGTACTCAGCACTGCTGTCATCTCTGTACTTCGGGAGCCATCTCTCGGAAACTATTAATAATTACACTTTGTACCTTTTCTACTTGGAGAGCCAATTTATGGCGGAGACACCTTCCTTCACCTTCCCCTTCTCCTCCAGGCTAGTTACAATAGCTCTTGAGAATTTTGAATATCCTTGGGATGTTCAAACTAGCATGTTCCTGTTGCTCCTGCTCCTGAATGTGTTTCAGGTCTTAATTAAAGTTAAACAACTATTTAAGAATACCACCCAGAGATCTACCCCCAGGCTAGATAGTTATGAGTGGCAGGGTATGTGGGATAGTATGGGCAAGTACCTAGGACAGTGGTAACCTCCAGTATTTTGGAACTTCACTCCTGAATAAGTGCAGAATCCTGAAAAACTAGTAAAGTATTTGGAAAAAGTATGCTGTCACCCTGGCAATTCCAGAGAGACACAAATCCCTGCAATGTGCTGGGGCCTGGCCCATGCCAGCCGAGCCCTGCTCAACCCTATTCAGTACCCTCAAGGGGAAGAGAAGGTCTCTGGATCTCATGACAAAACAACAGGCCCAACCCCCACGACAGACACTGCAGCTGAACCAGAGAACCAACCCATGCTGGTATCAGCTGCCCCTATACACAAGAAGAAATCTTGGGAGCTGAAGTCAGCTCCTTTAGTAAGGAATGATGAAAAAGCAGGGCCATCACGAGAAGAGGAAGAGGCAGAACTCACAAACGAGACTGTAACCACACAATCCCTATCCCTAAGCGAGCAGCGAAATATGCAAAAGGATTTCAGCCATCATCCAGGCGAGCACATTGTCACCTGGCTGCTCCAATGCTGGAATAACAGGGCGAGTAGCCTGGAATTAGAGGGTAGGGAAGCCAAGCAGCTGGGATCCCTTTCTAGAGAAGGGGGCATTGACAAAGCGATTGGACAAGGGGCACAAGTCCTCAGCCTCTGGAGGCGACTCCTGTCAGGCGTGAAGGAAAGGTATCCCTTCAAGGAAGATGTTATATGTCACCCAGGCAAGCGGACCACCATGGAGAGAGGTATCCAGTACCTGAGGGAATTAGCCGTACTGGAGGTAATTTATAGTGACCTGGACAACAAGCAGTTATCCAAAGATCCAGATGAAGTTCAGTGCACAGGACCCATGTGGCAGAAGTTTGTATGGAGCACACCAGCATTGCATGCAGACTCATTGGCAGTAATGACCTGGAAAGATGGAGACAAAAAACTGTGGATGAATTGGCTGGCCAACTCCGACAATACGAAGAAAGTCTCTCTTCCTCCCTGCGGGCCTGCGCCTTAGCTGTGGAAAAAATGTCCCGGGAGGTCGAGCAACTCAAAGAGGATATATCCTACTCCACACCTGCATGGGCCAGTATCTCAACTATTAGGAGCAAGCGTCCCTCTGCTCAAGAGAGAGGATACAGTGGATATACACCACGGGCCACCCTGTGATTTTACCCACATGACCATGGAGAGAACATGAGGAAGTGGGATGGAAAATCTACCTCAACCCTAGAGGCATGGGTATGTGAGTTGCAAGAAAAAACAATCACAAAAGGGGGTTCTTCCAGGAAAACTGCTGCTCCAGTCTCCAGCAAGCAGTTCCCCAGACAGAATAGAAGGGCTGATCTTACTCCTGATTTTAATGAAGGAAGTCCTGACTCGTATTTACAAGAAGTGAGTAGTGAATATGATGACCAGGACTAGAGGGCCCTGCCTCCAGCCAGGTGGAGGAAAGGGACAACCGGGTTTACTGGACTGTGTGGATTCCATGGCCTGGCACATGAGACGCACAGGAGCATAAGGCTCTAGTGGACACCGGTGCACAGTGTACCCTAATGTCATCAAGCTATAAAGGGGCATCCAGTACACCTGGAACCAACTGCCCCAGGGGTGGAAACACAGCCCTACCATTTGCCATGGACTGC
>NW_009193471.1:14219-14430 GCF_000690835.1 Fulmarus glacialis | reverse complement strand
GCGGGGCCCCGGCACGGGGAGGGAGGTCACACGAGCTCCCCTGGGGTCGGTGGCAGTGGGTTACCAGCCCGCAGCCCCCCCTGCTACATTCAGCCTCTTCAGGTTGTTGGCATTTATGGAGTTACCGTGCGCTGTGGTTTGGGGTTCTTGGTTTTGAGGCAAGTCCTTGAAGGGAGAGGTTCTGGTGCTAAATGGTTTAGATCGGATTCTA
>NW_009193471.1:0-14113 GCF_000690835.1 Fulmarus glacialis | reverse complement strand
ATGAGTGGCTGCAGGTGGTGGCCCTGTCTGGCACCCAAAGATACCTTCTCCCAGTACCAAGTTGGCTGTTGCATATGTACGGGTACTTATGCGCTGGGCTGGTGTCAGCTCATGCGTTTTTGGGAACGCAGGCTGTTTTCTGCCTTTGCAGAGGGTAATTTGACGGTACCTGTTGCCTCAGCTCCTGCTTTTTATGTGCTTGCCCTGATGGTTTATCAGGCAAACCAGGAATCTGCCACCCTAGTGCCTCGATGGCGGTGCTCACCGGACTGCACTTGTTTGGGCCAAAATCAGCAGCTTTCTAGTGCAGTATTATATATATATATTCTTGGCTTTGTCCAGAACATCCGGCAGAACTGCAGGTTCCAGCCCTGCCTGTGACCTGCCTCTGCCAGGCTGATTTCTGCCCGAAGCCTTGCCTGGGAAAGCAAAGGTTAAGCCCCCCTTCTCCATCCGAGGCTCTCCCCGATTCCTGGCCCCAAAAGCGGAGGGGTACCTCGAGATGCTGCGGCAGCAGCGAACGGCCCTTCTATGGTCCAGCAGATGAAACGGGAGCAAGCAGCAGAGCTAAAAAAAGTCCAGTGACCTAATCCAGTTTCCATGGTAACGTTGTAGATTAATGGCTTTTTGCTGTAATCTGAATGAGACGTATTGAACTTTTACATGATGATTTAGAGCCTCTTTATGTCCTGGGTGACTTTGACTTCAAATCCATCAGTCACGTGCTTGCAGAAGTACCCACTTGTAACGGTGGAGAAGTAACATCTGCCGACGCTGTTGCTAAACCAGAAGTTAATATCGCTGAGCATCGTGTGTGAGTAAATACCCTCGGCTGGTACAAGGGTGGTAGAGATAAGGCAACATGTAGTACATGGGGAAATCATTTTAAAAAACATACTTCTGCCTGGCTCCCGGTGCCGCCTGATGTGGTATTGCCACAGAGGAAGCGGGATGGCTTAAGACCAGCAAAGAATATGGTTTGTTTGTTTTTTTTTTTCCTCTAGCTAGCTCAGCGGAGAGCTTGTTGGCAGCACAGCTCTGTCTCCTGACGTAGAGCTACAGTTAGCGGAGGCGTTTTGGAATGGGCTTGGCTGAGCGTGGGCTGCTGGCCCTCGAGCTTTGCAGGCAGATGGGTCCCCCTTGTCAAAAGGGAAAGCATAAAGCAGCAAAAGCTTCATTTCCCAAATCGCACGTGCTCTGGAAGCAGATGTCCCGATCGCACTCGTGGGTTTATTGCAGCTTAGTTACCTGTCATGGATGCACGTTCCCTGCTGCCCGGGGCTCCCCAGGCTCTGCGGCTGGCGTGGGTGACGTGCGATTGCCCGCAGAGGGGAGCGGGGCCGTGGGACGGTGTTGTGCCACGCAGGTTTCTGTCAAGGGCTACCCGCGATGGGGATGCTCGAGACTCGAAGTGTGCTGTGCTCGCGTCCCGGCTTGCAGGCTAGCTGCGTATGGACCTGTGTGCTGCAGGTAGCCATTCTGCAATGGGAAAACAGGGTGCTGGAAGGAAAGGATAACCCAAACGCAGAGAATGCCTATTTGCATCATGATCTTCCCTGCATCCTCATCGTCTTGACCATCGATACCTCTAAGACAAGCAGCATGGTTTGCTTGGAGGGCAAATCCCTCCCTCCCCATCAACCTGCCGGACTCTGATCTGTCACCTCTCGTGGGTCATTTGCGGGGCTTTAGGCGTCTTTTGCTGCAGCTGTGGTTTATCCCCACCAAAGCACCTTGCGTGCCAGAAACAGGCAGCATCAAAGAGCCGTGGGTTGCCAGCCCAGCCTGTGGGGAGCGGGGAGATGAAAGCCTGGCAGCGCTGCTGCAGCCCTGTAGCTCGTTTGATGCTGATCGCAGAGTCTCTTTCATACGGGTGATGTCTTGCAATAGTAATAACTCGGGAACCTTTTGTTTTCTCCCCAGCACTGGAAGACGCGAGACAGCGAGGAGTACGAGGCCGAGGGTGAGAGCAAACAGCAGCACTTGTATGGGCTTATTCTCTTTTCAGCTTTGCGGATGAATCAGAGGAGCACTTTAAGACGGTCTCAGGCCAGCTGGGTGTGCTCTGCAGTCCCAGCCTGGCGCAGTGCAGACCTCGGGAAGGTGTGCAATGGGCAAGCAAGCCCTGAACTGGGAATGAAAGCTAAAACGGGGCTCCTTGGAGGACACAGTCTTGTGCTTTACCCTTTCTGCCCTCTTTTCTTCCTCCTGTCCGGTGCAGAAGCTGCGCTGCTGCAGGTGCTCCCAGTCTCCCTGGCCCCAGCACTCCCAGAGCAGCCGGGGCTGGTCCTGGTCCCCACTCCTGCCCTGGGGGCTGTGGGGCTGCTGGCTGTAGTGGAACACGGTAGGCACTAGATGTCAGCACGGACCAGTCATTAAACGTTTCCTAATTGTCCTGTAAGGCAGAGCGGGGTGACCCCTGGGCTGCGGAGAGGCTCCCTATCCCACCCTGCTCCTTGTCCCGCATGGACATAGCTTGCGGGGATAGCAGCGGGACACGTCCTGCTCTGCTCTGGGATGTGGCCAAAGATTTTTCTACCGCTGGTTCAGGCAGGGATGCTTGAGGGGGACCCCGCAACATTAGCTAACAGTGTCGCAGCGAGCTCCTCTGAGTGCTTCTCCTGTCACCGGCCCGGCAGGCTTTGGCACTAACCCTCAGCACAACCCACAGCACGCAAAGAGGTGTTTATAACTAAGCCATGCCGCTTTTAATTCCTTCAACACCTCTTCTGTATTTCAACTGCTCTCTATCCCCTGCCCTGTCCAACGAGACCAAATTTTTGCTCCAAAAGCCACTTTTCCAGCCCCAGGATGAGGCAGCAGATGCGAGGAGGTGGCCTTGCTGAGCAAGCTCTGACTGTTTTGTGTCCAGTAGCTCTGTGAGCGTTTCCAGCTGGGTGAGGCTGCGCTCCAGGCGTTTGCTGGAGGTAGAAGAAATGCGTTCAGCCGAAAGCTATTGTTTTTTTTTTTTCCTTCCCCTGAAGGGGTGTTTGGAAGTACTTGGATCATAACATACACTACAGTTTCCATTCCAAGGGAATGGGAGTTTAGGCAGCTCCAACTAGGGGGTGTCATCTATGGAGACAGGCAACCAGTGAGGTTCTGGACCTGGTCAAGGTATATACGGATATGCAACTTGCTCAGTCCTCTCCCTTGATCCCATAACTGCCCAGAAGAGGAGGGGGCCCTTCTCCATCCATGCCAGCGGCCGAGACGGCAGGGCTGTGCTTCCCCTGGCCACCAGCCCACGTTGGCCGTTGGACTCATCCACGTCCCTGGACATCCTCCTGGCCGTGGTCCTGGCTGCAGCTCAGCCTGCGCCTGGATGCGGGGTTCCCTCGCCTGTGGTGGCACATGCGAATTGAGTGCTGAGCAGGATCTGCTTCTTCTGGTAGAGTCCGATAGCCATGCTGGTGCCAGCAGCCGTACCTCAAAATTACAAGTGTGATCTGTGCAGGATGAGGTAAGGCAAATGGCCCCGTGGGGTCTGATGAGCAAGGAGGGAGGGTCTGCCCGCTGCAGCAGCGAGTCCCCTGTGACGTGCAAAACCCCCGGGTCTTCTGGTGGTCCCTCGTGTGCAGTGGTTGGGCAGAAACCAGAGCAGTTTCCCCCGTTTCCAGGGCAGCTGCGCTTCTGGAACCCGGATGACCTGAATGCCTCCCCCGGAGCATCGCTGCCCACCCCGGACTGGATAGAGGAGAAACTGCAGGAGGTCTGCGAGCACCTCGGCATCACCAGGGATGGGCACCTGAACCGGAAAAAGCTCATCTCCATTTGTGAGCAGTATGGGCTCCGAACGGCGGCTGGGGAGGTGAGTGGCCACGTACGGACCCACTCGCACCAGCACGTGCGCCTGGGTTTCAGCGTGGCCCCCACAAAGTCTGTCCTTGGTTGACCACAAGCCTAAAGCACAAGTGCTGGGTGCTGGTTAACAGGTCGCTACTTGGAAAGCGGTTTTCAGCTCCAGCTCACGGCATTCCAGTGAGTTTGTTGGTGTCGAACCATCAGACGTGGGAGGCTGCTCTAGTAGAAGGCAGCTGCCAGCTTTACTGACACCGTAGCGTGCATGTCTTCTCATGCAATCGCAGAGTAAACTGGAATTTAAAACATATCCTAGATTCCAGGCATGTCTCCTTAATCCCAGAAATCTTCAAGCTAGACAGTAAATACGGGTTAAAATATTCATAGATGGTTGCTTTTGACTTTGAGAAGGCCTGCGGGCAGTTTCTGTCTTCCAGGAAGAGTCCACAAGAAAATTATTTCTTTAGCAAAAAAGTCTCTTGTCAATTTAGGATTTAGTTTTATAAAAAAATCAGACTGTTTTGCATCTTAAAATAACATGGCTTGTAATCATTTCCTTCATAAAACATGTTTCTGAGCAGGTATTCCTTTGCAGCACTTGCAACAAAATGTTTTCAGGATATTAAGGCAGAAAAGGGAAAAAATAAACTCTAGGCAAAGAAATAGTGAGGGACTAATCTTAACATCTCTGGTCCTAATAAGGTTGGTCTTGCTTTTCAGAAAGCAGACTGCCCTGAAGCATAAAACAGGTTTATTATAACCTTGCAGTGTCTTACTATGTTTTTTTTCGCCTGGTCGCGTCAAGCTGCTGGGGTTTTGGCATCTGTCTCACTACCTTGCACTGAATTCCTGAGGTCACCCTGTCTCGAGAGCAGAATGAAACAAGGGGTTTTCATGCCGCCTCGCAAGATGGAGGCTCTAAAATGACCAGGAGCTTACACGCTTTTACAGGCAGGATTTTGGTAGCGTATGTGGCTCTGCAATTTTCTGTCTGAAGGTTGCCGTCCCAGTGCTAGGCTGATGCAGTGTACCAGGTAACTCTTTTGCTTTGCTCTCTTTTTTGTAGAGCCTTAGGGAATGGGACGCTTTCTGCTGTGCCAAATTGTTACCGTGGTGTTTTTGGCAATAGCAGATGTGGTTTCTATCCCCTGCCGCTTGCAGGTGCTTGAAGAGGTGCTCCGTAACCTGGAGCAAGATGGCACCATGAGCGTAGAGGACTTCTTCTACGGCTTGTTTAAAAACGGAAAGTCGCTGACATCCTCAGCGTCTACCCCATACAGACAGCTGAAACGACACCTCTCCATGCAGGTGAGAAACTGAGGTGGATCCCGGGGTAAAAACAGGAGGAGAGAGAGAAGTTCTGGGCAAATTCCACCTCGTCTGTCTCCTCCTCTTCCTCTGCATTTGTCCCTGTGGTGGGGCAGCCTTGGAGGAGGTGGCAGTGAGCCGCTGCCCTGCCCTGCCGGGGAGCGGAGCAGAGCCAGGGATGCCCCGGTGAGCACAGCAGCACCCCGAGCGAGAGCGATGGGGTGAAGCTGCTGCAGGTTTTCCTCGGGATGTGTTGGGGTGTGTGGGGAATAACGCAGAAAACACCCTCACGATAAAGGGGAGATGGCTCCCCTTTAAAGTGGCGTGGCTTGGAGATGGGTCTTACAAGCTGTGAAGTGCGGTAAGTAAATGGTATAAACTGGATGTAGGGGAAGCAGTGGTGGGGGTAGGCTGGAGACCGTGGGCATGCAGGTCCCACATCTCTATTTTTTTTTTTTTCTCTTTAAGAGAGAGTCTTTTGGTCTCTTCTCCCAAGTAACTAGTGATAGGACAAGAAGAAATGGCCTCAAGTTGCGCCAGGGGAGGTTTAGATTGGATATGATGAAAAACTTCTTTACTGAAAGAGCGGTCAGGCCTTGGAACGGGCTGCCCAGGGAAGTGGTGGAGCCACCATCCCTGGAGGTATTTAAAAGACGTGTAGATGAGGCGCTTAGGGACATGCTTTAGTGGGCATTGTGGTCTTGGGTTGATGGTTGGACTCGATCTTAGAGGTCTTTTCCAACCTTAATGATTCTATGATTCTCTATCTTTGCCTGGAAGCTGAGGGCTATAGCAGAAGCACCTGTGCATATGCTCCCTGCAGCCTTTTTAGGGGAGGTGACATTTGAAACCAAAAATGGATAGTGGAAAACACTTTTGGAGCATTGAGGGCTGCTCTGAAACTGTTCCTCCTCGGATTTATTTTAAATCCGCAGCGCCTGGTTGCGCTGCCGTGCCGTGAGGTCAGCAGCGGCACTCCTGCCGGGTATTTGCTTGGCAGTGAGGAAAAGCAGACCTTAATCCTTAATCTCCAGAGTACTGTTAGCGAAATTACATTTATAAGCCTTTCTTGTCACGGGGTGGCCAGATGCCTGGCTCTGCCCGTGCCCCGTCGCACCCTCTCCCCTCTCCCGGCAGTCCTTCGATGAAAGTGGGAGGCGCACGACCACCCCCTCGGCCATGCCCAGCACCGTCGGCTTCTGCCTCTTCTCCAGCCTGGACGACGGGATGGGCTACGGCTGCGTGGAGGGCGTCCTCGACTGCTGGCACCAGGAGGGCATAGAGAACAGCCAGGAGATCCTGAAGGTAACCAGTGGCTCCAGCTCACCCCTTTTGCTCTGCCCCCCGCAATGTGGGATGCTGGACTGTAGCTGGATTATTTTTTTTTTCCCCTTTAAAATTCCCAGTGCTAGCGACAAGAGTCTAACTGTTCTGGGAAATTTCCAATAACTTCCTTTTTTGAAATGGTCGTGCATCCCAGAGAGCTAGAAGTTAATGATAAAAATATAATGTGACTTCCAGCTTAGCTCGAAGAGGTCACCTATATTTGTGGAAAGAAATTTAATTCCTTTATCTCACTGAATAGCTGCACCTGCGAACCTTTTAGCACTGGGATGACCTGAATTATTGCTTGAGCTGGGGTGGAGGACAGCACTTGAAACCCTGCCCAGTAATTAGTGTTTTATTATACAGAGTAAAAGGGTAATGGGGGTTGCAAATGAGATACCTGAAGTAAACCCCATCCCTGTCCGTCTCGCTAGAAGCTGTGGGTGGGAGAAGATAATTTCACGTGTCTATTCTGAGACGATCTCTGGGTTCCCAACAGCGATGACGGCAGATTTCTCTTGGCATTTAATGTCCACGTGGATCTTGAACATCCAGGTTATAATAAACTCTGCCATTGTTCAGGGTTTAAAACTCGCTTGTAGCCTGGGCTCTCGTGCAGGCCAGCTTGATAACCTGGTGCTGCTTTCACCAGACTTGGGTGGTACACCTTTACCTTCTCTTCAGCTTGTTGTTTTCCACTGGTAACTTGCTTTGTTACTGGGGTGGTTTCTCCAGTGTTTGCAGTGTATCAGCCCCCTCTGCGCTCCGCTTTGTGCTCGTGCAGAGCTAGGTTGAAGGAAATTACAAGCAGTTGCTGATAATTTATTTTTGAAGAGGTGGTATCCTTGCTATCAAATACCTCCTACAAGGCTGCTTCTGTGTTGTCTCTATTGCAAGAGCTGGTTTTGTTTAACGTGAACATCTTCAACCACTTTCTTGCAGCATTTGAATATGTAAAAAGGCTGGTGTAGTTAGGTCCCCTAGAGAATTAATATTTTTAATCAGGCGTGGGCTTAATTTCCTGTTGGTCTTGTAGCACAAGCAGGACACTTTCCATCTCCACAGCTGGCAGCAGCTCTTTAACGTAGGAAGGTGGCAGAGATGTCTGGTTTATTGCCCCACAGGCATTCGTGACAGATTAATCGGCAAGCAAAGATCTTTTCTGAGCCTCCTCATTTTATTCTGTCACTTCATGTATAAATGTCTCCAGGCTCCTGCAGGGCAGGAGAAAGCTCGTTCTGCTCTAACGTTGTGGTGTTTTGCAGGCTTTGGATTTCAGCTTGGATGGGAAGGTGAACTTGACAGAGCTGACGCTGGCACTAGAAAACGAGCTTTTAACAACCAAGAACGGAGTCCACCAGGCAGCCCTGGCGAGCTTCAAAACGGAGATCAGACACTTGCTGTAAGTCACCAGCTTCCTCATTGCCCTCTCCGCTTGGCCAAGCAGGAGCTTAAGTAGCAGCTGAGTAGCGGTGGTTCACAGCATCTCTCCAAGGGGCATCAGCTTTTGCTGGAAGGCTAGGTTCTGTGTCAGCTTGGTCCGAAATTTTCAACTCTCATTTTGTATGGTTAAAGCACTCAAACCCAAGTATCGCAGAGAAATATACTTTTTAAAAAAAAAAAAAATATCAAAGCAGAGGCTGTTTCCAACCCCCCTCTGTGATCTGGAAATGGTCATTGCAATCTGCAGCGGTCATTGATGGCCAAGTAATGCAAAACTTAAGACAAAGGCTGGTGCAATTTGATAAGCAGTACCTTTAATCCTAACTGATTTCTTGCAGTAGCGTTATGTAGGTTTTGCCATGTGATAGAGGTGTGGGTGAGGTACAAAAACACCATGCACTCCCACTTCTTTCATTTGAAAGTCAACACCGCTTGACTTTGCGCTGGATTTGCCGTGCAGGCTTCTCCAGTGAGAGAGTGTAGGAGATGGGAAACATTTCCCTGTATATATTTCCCTGTATGTATATTTATTAATTTATAAATTATATACATGTACTTCTGAAGCTCAAATATTTCTTCCCACACACCAATGGATCATCTTGTCCACCCTACTTTGGAGACCCCTGCTCTAAGCATTGCACCTTCAGTTTTGCATCAGTTCATTCCTGTTGTGTAACTGTTGCATCCATCTGCCACGTGCACAAGCTCCAGTTGTTAGCGGTGGTTTATTTGTGCTGTATATCTTTGAAGAGTTTAGATATTTATCAGCTTATGCATCCACCTTCATGCAATACGATAGATGACTTTTGCTGGTCATTAAGACTGCGCGTGTCCTGTTATTTGTTGGCTTACCGCATGTGCTTGCAAGCTGTCCGCTTCGCTTGTATGAAACCTCACAAGATGAGGCTTCCCACTGTTTGTTTGCATCTACGTGTCTAAATACCTTTTTACGTTCACTCAGTGGAGAGATTTGTTATCGAGTTGCCATCAAGAGAGCTGCTCAGTGTAGCCGATCTTACAAACTTGTGATCAAAACCAGATGGGATGTAGTGTAAAGATGAAGTGGTAAAGGTAATAAAGTGATGAGAACAAGTAAATGGGGCAGAAAGTGGCCTGGCAAAATGGCATAGCGCTGCAGTTCGGGGAGCTAGACCACAGCTGAGGAGTTCACGTATTGAGGTCTTGGGACCTATGGGGATATCAAGACAGGTCCAGAGCTATGCCTGCAAGTTCATATCTAGTGACTAAATGCAGTTGATGATAAAAGACCCTTGGAGAGCTTTCCAAGCTGTTATCCTCTGACAAGCCTCTTGCAAATACCTTCTTTGGGGGGGCCGGGAGGGGTGACCTAACCGAGGCCGGCTATGCTTACCTTAGGGAGAGGGTTGACCAAGTGGCCAGAGAGAAAGAGAAGCTGCGGTCGGACTTGGAAAAAGCCGAAAAGCTGAAATCCCTGATGGCCTCCGAAGTGGACGACCACCATGCTGCGATTGAGCGCCGGAACGAGTACAACCTCAGGTACGGCGTCCCGGTTCACCCCTCCCCTCCTCTTTGCGATCACTGCCGCGGCATTGCAGGGACTCGGTGACGGAGGTGGTGGCTTTGTGCCGGCTGATGGCCACCAAGCTTCACTCGCAGCAGTATTTGCTTCTTTTTACGAGCTCTTCTTACCTCCGATGCCTTCATAGGAAGCTGGACGAGGAATACAAGGAACGAATTGCAGCTCTAAAGAACGAGCTCCGGAGAGAGCGGGAGCAAATCCTGCAGCAGGCTAATAAACAGCGGCTGGAGCTGGAGCAGGAGATAGAAAAGCTGAAAACCGATGAGAACTACATCCGGGACCGCCTGGCCCTTTCCCTGAAGGTAACGGGGACTAAATGCAGCCGGCGTTTTCCCCCAAAAGGCAAGGATGCCTAGAAGTGGGAGGCAATGCTTGCAACGTAGTCCTTGTTGAGAGGATGTGTTACAGCGTGTGTTGAGCTAGCTGAAAGTAATTTCAGCAGCAAGATAGTGGCATATCCATGAAAATTGTTTTTTGGGTCACCTCGATAGGTTACTCCTTGGATTCACAAGGCTCCAGTTCAAATCTCTGCTGCCATCAAGTGCAGAGCGTGCGTGGGTACGGCTATTGGATGGGCTGTCTGCCTTGCTGGCTGTTTGGCTGTCTAGCCAGGAGATAATACATTTTGACAAAGTTTAAAATATTGCTTTAAAAACAACAAAAAAAAAAAACCCCAAACCACTAAAGCAAGCTTGCTGTTTTGCCTTTTGATAATTTATCTGCTGCCTAATGCAATGGTATCACTCAGTGACCCCACAGATTCACATGCTTCTCCTAGATTCTTTTTTAGAAAACACTTAAGTCACAACTCTTTTTATCTGACCATTGCCTTACCATATAATTAACTTTTGCTCAGTTTAAAAAAAAAAAAAAAGTAATGGTGTTGTCTTACAAACGACATCAAAAGTGCTGACAGTCAGAAGGAGTTAATACAGCCTTACAGACGTTCAGGCGAGCAGCTTTTGAAGGGGGTCCTGTGAGCATCAGGAAAATTGTAAAATACTTCTTCTGAAGCAGCCATCTGGAAGGTGAGGGAGCGGAGGAGGGTTTGTGAGCCGGCTGCGGGCCCGCTGTTCACACTTGCCGTTTTGCTGCGGCGAGAGGGGTTGTGTGTGCGCAGATTCACAATTCCAGTTTTCGGCTGAAGCTTGTAACAGTGTCGTGCTCTGACTTGACTGGGAGATTACTCTTTTCTAATGAGTTACCATGTGCTAATGTTTTCCTTCTCCAAACGCTGAGGCTGTTGGGGGGTTTTGTTTGGTCCAGGAAAACAGCCGCCTGGAAAGCGAGCTATTGGAAACGGGAGAAAAACTGGCCGAGTATGAAAGTTTGGCAAGCAAACTGCAGAGGAACTTGGAAAACGTCCTGGCTGAGAAGGTAAATCCTCCTCTTCCCAGTATGTGTCCAGAATTAAATCGCTTTTCAGTTACTACACTCAAGCTGCCAATTTAACTAATAGCCAGAGGCTCTTGGGGTCCCTATGCAGACGTGACCAAGGCGCAGCCTTGGTGACATGGACACCCTGCCTGCCTTCCAGTTAAGGAAATTAAAGATACTCCACCTTAGCTGTAGCTTTATACTAATTAACAGTAGGGAGCCTTACAGTGAAGCAATCATCCCGCAGATCTGCAGGGATGTTTTTTTTCCCCAGCAGATAGTTTTGGGTGGACCCAACATGCAGTTTCCCTTTCTAGGGAAGGTGGTACAGGAGGTGTTAGGTGTTACGTGGCATCTCTGCTAAACTTAGGTGAAAATCGAGGTGAAGAGCTGATCATGGTTGTTTTACAATAAAGTCATCAGAATATCAGCTTCTCCAAAGGCACTTCTGTGCGCGTGCATCTATAGATAAAGGCTCATATACTGGGATTCTCACCTAGCGTCTGTTTTCCAGTCGTCTTTAAAGCTGGGATTAGTTATCCAACTGAGATGTGCATACGCTAAGCTAGAAAGCTGTGGTCTGAAATCAAAGTTAGCATGAGAGCTATGGTGAGATAGCAGCTAGTATTTGTTAGGGAGGTTGCTCGTTGTCCCCAACCAGCAGGGAAGCAGAGTTTCTGTATTTAAAATAAAAAAAAAAACCAGAGGGGAGAGGGCGCAGGCTGCAGGACTGCTTGCGAATGGCATCCGGGCTGTGATGATGAGCAGGGCTGTTTGCTGGAAGAGTAACTGGATCCCGTTCATGCCGTTTCAGTTTGGTGACCTGGATCCCAGCAGCGCGGAGTTTTTCCTGCAGGAGGAGAGACTGGCGCAGATGAGAAGCGAGTACGAGCGGCAGTGCAGAGTAAGTGGAGCCCAGGGCTGGAGACCTGGCACCCGCCTGCCCGTGTTCACCGAGAATGTCCTTACTGCAAACTATGCACTAGCTGTTTTTTGATTTATGAAATAAATTTTGCCCTGGTTTGAATTCAGAGTTGCAGGAACTAACAGCAGAAATAAGATATATCCGAGTTTTGGTTGTTTCCAAAGCAGTAGTATGTTCTTAAAATAAAACTGAAAATGTAAAGCTTGTCTTCTCCTCCCCAAATCTTGTATGGCTGAAATATTTCTTTAAGGTGGGCCTGCAAGTATCTGTTCACATACCTACCTTGATGACTGCTATGGTTACGAGCATCCGGCTCATCTGTTCTGCATGATCCTTTCCATTCAATAAAGGACTACCTTGGCAAAAGGCTGTCTAATCTCAAACAGCACAGTAGCTCTCTTAGGAAGTTGCAGTGTAAAAGCAAAGATTTTCTAGAAATACTTGCTGAATTGATGCTTCTTGATAATAAGTTGCTTGAATAGGCAATTGATTTTTTTTTTTGAGATATGAATCAGTATTCAAAGTTCGCTTTCTGAACCATTGAAATGTACAGAATTGTGTGTTTACACATTCAGGGATTCATTTTCCTCAATAAACGCTGTTCATCGAGCTGAGCGCATGACATTTGTCACAAACACTCGGGATATTCCGCTGGCAAGTGGGCAGAAGTACCAGATGGTAAATGCAGTAATGAGGATATCTCTTTCCTAATTTGATCTTTTGCTTCTGATTTGATTTTTCAAGTAGATGATGTTTGAGGAGGTATTTCTCAACTGTTTGAAAATGTTCCTAAGCTGCTGTTTAAAAAAGGTCGTAGGAAGAAGGAATAAAATGGAAGGTCCTGGAGCACGATATACTTTAGAGGCAGAACAGATACAGGCTGTCAGTCTGAAGAAGCTTCTGCTCTCTTACTTGCACAGGTTGGAACCTGGGGAAGGGCGATGTTTTGCTGATAGGAGGATGACTAACCGTGGCATGATAGCAGGATTATTGACAAGTCTTTACCTACTGTAATTCCCTCCTAAATGTCTCATCATGGGAGTGTGTTGATGTACAGATGCTCAGCTGCCTCAGTTGCTTTCACTCAGGCTTCTTTCCCCCCCACTCCTCTCAGGAGCTGCAAGACCAGATAGATGAGCTGCACTCGGAGCTGGAGGAGTACCGTGCCCAGGGCAAAGTGCTCAGGCCTTCGCTGAAAAATTCACTGTCGGAAGAGTTTGACATTGATATGAAGAGTCATGGCAATAGTGGTATTGAGCCTGACCAAGGTAAAGCACATCTCCTATAATACCTGTGCTGTAGGTATTTATAGTAACATCTTAGAGGCAATTACATAAAAGCTTTCCCAAACCCTCGCAGTGAGACTGAAACACCACCTCCGTTTTGCTATTTAACATTAAGTGGAATACGGCTGCTGTACTATGTTCAAAGCTGAAATTAATGTTTGCAGTTTCTTGTCTGTGTGTGTGATGGGAATTTGAAAGCTGCAAGTAGCTGCCTAAACAAATTTAAATTGATGAAATAATTCTGTTGAGAATGTATCTCTTCAAGAATATGTATATGATTATTTTTAAAGGACTTGGTTCAGAAGACTGCAACCCATTAAATATGAGCATAGAGGCAGAAATGGCTATTGAACAAATGAAGGAGCAACATCACAGGGACCTACATCACCTCAAACAGGAGCTTGAAGACACAGTAAGCTATTTTAACTTAAAACAAACCTTTACAACTTTTGCAGCCTCTTCATACAAGTGGGATGGTCTTGGAGAAGGACTTTTTATTCCTGATCAAATTGCAACTTTTCTGTGAATCTAAGCCTCTACCTTCCCTGCTCCGTCTGCATGTTGCTGTGTGATGGAGAGGTGCTGGAGAGGGCTGAATGAATGCTGCAGTAGACCCTCACACCGCCCACCAGCTAACGAGAGAGCAGTGAGCTTTTCCAAGGCAAAATTGTATTTCCTGAATTAGCCACTTCATTCCCACTGGCATGGGATAATTGTGGGTTAGAAAGGCTGCTGGCAGGAGTCTGCCTTGCTAAATGCTATGCTTGTGCGGTCTGGTGGCGTTGAAACGCGATCTGTGCTGTGGAAGTACGGAAACCCTGCTGTTATACCTGTGCTACTGAAAATGGGCAGTCAGCTCCCCATTTTCTGGGTGTCCACCTGCAGATTAATCTTGCCAGACGTGCAGAAATATTTCCATTGGCTCTACATGGAGAAAGCTTGGGTCAAGATGGGCTTATGAGGCTGGGGCAGCTCCACTCCAGAGCCTTTCTACAGTGGCAGGACGAGCTGGCGCAGCTTTGGGTGCAGCACAAGACCTACCTCCAGCCTACGCTGGCATCTTCGCTGGGTAAAAAACTGGCTGGA
>NW_009193470.1:0-43100 GCF_000690835.1 Fulmarus glacialis | reverse complement strand
CGCTGTGGTTTCCTGACTCGAACATAAATAAATACGAAACTTGAACTTCCTAGTTTAGTTCACCTTCCAGATGGCAGTGCGGGATCAAGGAACAGCGCTATAAGTAATAAATCTTATGTTTGCCTCAATGGTCAAAGCTAAGGCTTCTGTTTAGTGGTTTTAAACACCCCACCTCCCCACCCCCCCGCTTTCTCTTTACTTCCCAACCCAAAATTTATTTTCTTGTGTGAGAGAAATGGAAACTACTTTTTCTGTGCAGTACATACTTGTAAGGGGATGGCAATACTTGAAACTGAGGAAACGATTTAAACTATTTAGTCTTGACAGTGCTGTAAGCCTTTGTGTTCTTTGGTTATGGTCATTGCTTTTTAAATAAGATCAAGTTTATTTTATACTTTAGGTATATGAAGAAGAGGATTATAGAAGAGTTAGATTTGTTGGACGACAAAAGGAGGTAACTCATTCTACTTTTACTCATGGGAGAGGGGGCGGTTTGTGGTTTTTTAATACCTGATATTGATGTCCTTAACTTGACTGTTATTATTAAAAAAAAAAACAACAACAAAAAAAAAACCCCAACAAAACAACAACAAATCAACCAAGCCCAAAAACCACAACCAAAACTAACTAAACAAAAAAACCCCACCAAAACCAAACTGTTTTGGATTTTGGGTTTGGTTGGTTTTTTTCACTATGGTGGCTGTGGAAGTTGTAGGCATTTGAGCATCTTAAACTTGGACCACTTTTTGTCTTAGTGTGTGTTTTAAGAAAATTTTTTTTGTGCCATTTGTGTTCAGAAAAATCACATAATTAAATGCTCTGCTGAATTGTGCATCTATGTATCTGTTTAAATGCGTGTTTTGAAGCTTAATTTGCTTCTACATAGAGTTAAAATCTTGATCGTTACCCAAACTGAGTTTTTAATGAGGCCACTTCATTTCCAGAGCCTGGAGAGCATTTCCTGAAACAGTGATGTAACAAATAAAGCTAAAGAGTAGCTAAAGCTAGAGTATTCTGAAATAACGAAGCCTCAGAGACGAAGTCTAGTAACACCAGCATCAGCCAGTGTACTACTGTGAAGTTGTCTTGTGGGCACTGGTCCTTCTGATGTGCCTTTGCCAGCAGCTGATTTTGGCCTCACTTTCTCTGTGGTGAGGGACACACAGAATTTTCAGTTCAGCCCAGTTCCTCCTTCTCCAGCAAAAGCCGAGCTTTAAATCTGCTGAGCAAGGTTTAATGCTAGGTTTTAGTTGTGAAGTTGGAAGAAAATTTACATGTTAAATACTGAAACGATCCTCATCTGTGCTTATTAATGGGATTTCTCTCTAGGGATTTTGCCATTACCCTAGGAGATCCCCCAGTGTGTTTCAGCTGCTAGAGTAGGGTTTCACAGCCGTGTCTGTAGTCCAAATGTTGACTTTTTCTGAAGCTAAAGCTAGCCTGCGAAGTTGGTGACTGTACTTTCTTGGTCGGTTCTTCTCTTCGCCTTCAGTAGGCTCCAGGTGGTCAAGCCTGGCTTGTGATCAGCCCAGTCCAGCCGCGGCAGCTTTCTTGTCTGGGGACACAGCCTCTGGACACAAGTGCCCTCGCTGAGGACATCAGGGCCCGCGCCTGGGTGCTGCATGTGGCCTCTCCGGGCGATGGCCAGGCACGGCCCAGAGTATGTGGCTATTGTCCCCTCAGTTCTGCCAGTTGAATTGTTAATTAAATCCATGTGTTTTAGCTAAAATCATTGTTCTCTGTGCTGGATGTGCAGAACTAGGGGTTTAGTGCTCTCTGGCAAGGGCCTAAAGCAAGTAGCTGTGAGAAAACTGAGCACGGCAACTGTTAAACTGCATCTGCTGCAGTCTGACTAGGGTCATCCTGCCCTTGTACAATCCCTAAGGTACCATGGGACCTAATTCGACACCCGCCGTTCCCGCTTTGGCTCTACCCTTTGTGTTGGGCTGGTGCAGCAGCTGGAGCTGCGAGGAGAACTGACCTCGGAGCTGCTCCGGTTTAAATATAACCTCCTGCCTTCCCTCTGGATCTTTGAACCTGGGTCAATTCCAAGTTTGGTTTTATCTCTCAGCCTCCCAGACCATGTGCTGGTACAGGCGAGTAGGTGGAAAGAAGCAGCAATGGGATTGTCAAACTGGCACTTCGGCCAGCAAAAAAATTGCTCATTGAATTATGCATTGGGCAAGGAGCATTTGGATGTGCTGAGGGAAACAGCCCCTTCCTGCTAACTACCGCTGTGCTTTAATTGAAGGGACACGATGTAACTGAAACCACTTTTTTTTTAATCTCAGTCTCTTTTTTTTTTTTTTTTTTCCTGGCATGTTTTCCCTGTGAATTGCTAGACTCTCTTGTTTAGTAGGCTGAACCACAGACAAGTCATAGCTGTACAGTGGATGAGAGGTTCTTGCTTCCCCCCACTCACCACAAATACTTTGTGGTTAAGAAATGTTGGGAAGAGTGGAGTTCTGCTTCTGATCATGAAGCAGAGGTGCATCATGGTGCTATCTCTTTCCTTCTTTAGTGTGAAATGAAGGATGCACAATTTTGAGCATTATTAAAATCAACAGTAAAAATCCTTGCAGGTTGGCAAAGATTAGATATGACTTGCGGACACAGGCCCCAGGCAGTGAGGTTCTTGATGCCAATTTGCTTCAATACCAAAAGTTAATTTTTCGTTAACGTTATTTAGCTTTCTTCTTCTTTAGGTTGTTGGCAAAACTGACTTTTACACTGCTGTACCAAAAATGCAAATTTTGGGAAGACTTAATTGGAGGCTTGGTGAAAGATTCTAAGTTGTTGTGTACTAGAACTATATAAAAATACCGTTGTAGTTCTTAGGGATTCATTCAATGGACGTTTAGCTATCTTTTTCCTGAAAATCTCATCTTCGTTCAAATACCAGCATGCTTATGAACCTTATACACAGAGTAGTAGAGAGCGCCTTCTTTGGGTGTACATATTATTTTATATTCTTGCGTATATAACATTGCCTTTGAAAAAGCTGGCCCCTCCTGGAGCACATTTAGCTGGGGGGTAGTGATGGTTGTCTGCTCAGTGCTGGCTTGGAGCAGGTTGGAAGAGGTTGGTGTGGATGAGGGGGGAAAGCGCGGTGGCTGGGTGCTCTGGGTCCTGCTGAGGCGCACGTTGCTGTGTCGCAGGCCTGTCCAGAGGTGGACACGTTCGCCAGGCGACATAGACGTGCTCTAGGAAAAAGCCCTACTTGTCAGTGATGTGCATATTCAGGAAGTGTATATAAGATGGATTTACAGGGTGGCATAGTGACATTTAGAGGTTTTGCTTTTTTCTAATGCTGAACAATTTGCCTTTCTGACTTGTTCTGCACCACCTTCATGTTATCCCGAGGTTCCTGTGCAGTGATAGAATAAGGTGCATGGTGAGAGGCTCTAACTTACCAGCAGTTGTTTTATCTCACTCCTGACCTTACTTGTCCCACCATTATTTTTGAGTTTATCAGCAGTGAGTCTTTTGCAATTTTATCATGTAGTCGCTAAAGCATAATACAGAGGCAGTGTCAGTTAAATATCTTCTGTATTTGGCTGCTTGTTCGTGCTCACCTCTCTGCTGAATCTGCTCAGGTCACGTTGTAAACCTGAGCACTGATGTGGCCTGTGTATCAGGGGAAGGGGATTACTTTTGCAGAGTTTAACACGCTTAGTTCACTGATCTGGCGTATAGCACAGCCTAAGAGTTGGTGGAGGAGGGGGGAGGAAACATATGCAGGAACTTCTCAAGATGGCTGTAGTGGAACTGTTTGGGGAGGCAGTAAATAGCATTCGCTTTCTGCTTGAGTGGGGAAGGTATCTGAAAGCTGCTTTTTTTCTCTTACAGGTGAACAAGAATTTTGCGATTGATTTGATAGCAGAGCAGCCTGTGAGTGAAGTTGAAAGCAGAGTGATATCGTGCGATGGTGGTGGTGGAGCTTTGGGACATCCTAAAGTATACATAAACTTGGTAATATCTTTTGATCTGTGTATAGCATGTTTTGCCTGTCCATTCTTGTTTGTAAGATCATCTACTTTTTGACATGTTAGTTTAACAAAGTAAAAGGATTAACCACCGAGGTGTTAATTTTATTTGGTGCGTAATATAAAATTAAGATTTCTACTCAGAAGAGCTAGAGGGTTTCCATTTGAAGTTACCAGGCATTTCTTGCTCTTGATTTGTTTGATGGGACAGTCATTTTTTTGGAAAAAATAAATTAACTATGAAGTAATAGGAGCAAGCAGTGCCTTGTGAGCAAAAAATATGCTTGCTGTGTTTTGAGAAACTTACTCTTTAAATGCCACCATGTAGATTGAGGATACGTTTGCAGTATTCTTAGGAATATGCAATTTATTTTGAATCCTGCATGTTCAAGGGAAAAAACAACAATTAAAAAAACCCAAAACCAAACCAAACCAAACCAAAACCCACAAAAAAACCCAAAACAAAACTCATTCAGTCTTTGGGAATCTTGGTAGTTCTGAAGATTGAAATTTTCCATCATGGTCAGAGAGTCAGTGAAGAATAAATGTCTTGTTATCTTCGTGTTTACCCTGACAGTAGTGATAGTTTCCAGTGTATTTTTATTCTAGAGAGTAAGAATATTGAGGCTACTGTCATATGACCTCAGTCAAATCAACGATGACCTGTTGCTTAGGTACTGTTCTCGGACAGACCCTGACTGCAGATGTCTTAAAATCTTTGCTTGCTCACGTAAACTTTGGTGTTTGCTTAATACCCAAAAGAATGGTGGAGGAGAGCTGGTGTCGTTTAGTGTTAGTGTTGTTGCCACTCCTAACTATAATCACAAGCATTTCTATTTTGAACAAAGTAAGCACTTTATAATGATTCATTTTACATAATTCAAAGTCAAATGCTTGGAGGTTCTAATTCATAAAACTTAGGAAGCTTGTGTTCTTCAGTTAACTTTTGTAGCACACTGATGATTGGTTGCATTTATGTTGATTCGTTTGACCTGTGCCACGCTCTTCTTGAGGAGTGCTTTAGTTTTTGTGAATTTTGAGATCTTTTTGTGTTAACAATCAAATTACAAATCACTAAACCACGTCTGTGGTTTAGTTCTTGAAAGCTAGTGTCTGCAAAGAGAGAACAGTATTAGACCAGCTTGTTTCCCCTAGCCCTAACAATTGAAATCTTTCAGCAGTGGAGGGTAGCCTGGATTTTTCACTTCTAATCCTGTATTAAGAAAGGGGAACCATGAGTTTACTTCATTTCATGACTGCAAATAGCCATGTTACTAAATAACACTAACTCCCTTAGTGTTATCTAACTATCTTGTCTTTCGTCATGTTAAGGAGGACTACAATAACAGCTTACAGTCAGTCAAACTTCTAAATTTTAAAAAAAATTTAAAATTTTATACAGTAGTAACTGCTACTTTTCTGTAAAACATTTTCTTTCAGAATTTCTCCCGGAATCCTACTGAAATTTCCTCCTTCCTGCAACTAACTCTGTCAGCTTACATTACTTGCCAAAATTCCTGTCTAGATATAACTTGGAAATGCCAAATCCTGTTTTGTATTAAAATAATTATGAAATGATCTTTTCAGAATATTGGAACAGATATGACTGAACTGACTTAAGAACCTTTATTGCTGGAGAGATATCACTTGGCTTGACTTTAAAATGATACTGTTGAGATTAGGGCTGGTAGTTAAAAGGCTGGCGGAAGGGAAGCTGCATAGGATACAGAAATCAAGCGTGAACCTCATACCATCATTCTTGCTTCTAGTGTTTCAAATAAGATCAAACTCTGTACTTCAGCTATATTGATCCATTTTAAGATGGCACATATGAATAAGAGAAAATTTGTAATTTCTAAAAGTTTTATAAAGTGAAACTAGCAGCTGTTATATTTTTATATTTTTGCAGGACAAAGATACTAAGACCGGAACATGTGGCTACTGTGGACTTCAGTTTAAACAGAAACATCACTGAAATATTATCCCTGCGTGCTTGCAGATTTCTGTTCAGATGTTAACATTTAACTATAAATAAACAATATATTTAGAAACCCAAGATTTGCGTTTGTGTTTATCTTAACTATGGGAAGTCCAATCTGTACCTTTTTAAAACCCAGCTTGTCAAGTATTTGAGAGCTGAATGATACTACAATATCTGCTTTGTACTTAATTTGGTTTTCATGGAACAAATGTCCTGCCTTGTTTGGCAGACTTCTCACAGGCTTGGAAGTGGCGTTTGGCTGCAGCATAGGTTTGGTTTGTACTGGGTAGATCTGTATTCTTTTCAACACTTAATTGGATGTAAATGTTTACTGGGAGACTGATTATCTTTTGGCATTGTTTGACAGTCTTAATTTGTTCACGGCCTAGTATCTATAGCTGGATTCACAAATGGAAGCACAAAGATATTATGATACTCAGCATTACAACACTTACTCCTGGAAGCAAGATTGTCATCCCTGAATTAAGTAGCTACGCTTGCTACTTGTTTAAAAAGAAACAGCCAGTGCCTTAGAATGGTAATCAGTCTAAGCTGGAGAACTATCTAAGATGGCACATGTGAAAGGTGAGGACATAAGCATTTGTCCTCCAATTGAGAGGATCAGAGTGTAAATATCTGATTCTGCTTGGGATTCACACCCTTGAAACCTCTTTAGGAACTGGGTCTTGTCAGACTCAAAGTAGGGATTGCTCCATTACAGGTAGCAGCTTCTGCTCCTTTCATACAGATAATCTGACAATGAGAGCATCCACCTATGTGTAACCCCACCTAGGCTGTGTGAGGCTGGTTGTAGGACATCATCTACCTTCTTCCTTAATTTCACTTCTGCTTCATTCTGTCATATAAGCATGACTCTCAAACAGGGCGTGTGTCTGGAGAAGGAGGGTCTGAGCTTTGGTCTTTGCTCCAGAGAGCATTTTAATTTGTTGTCAGTAAGTGACTTTTTTAAATGCTGGTGATGGAACATGGTCACAGGTAGTAATTGCTGCTTGGCCAAAGGTTAACAGGGTGTGATTCTAAACCTGCTGTTTATATCCTTTTAGTTAAATTGGTGTGGTGGTATCAAGTTGAACCAAATTATCTGGGCCTACAGCTGCTTGACTTGCTTGTGTCAGTTTATAGATGAAGTTGAACCAACACAGTTAGACTTGAAGCAAGGTCTGAACTATTCTGTCTGTAGAAGTTGTGTGTTTAGAGGCTATACTACAATTACTCACAGGCATGTACACCCCTCCTCTTTTTTCAGTCATTCCACCAGTAAGAGCTTAACCTCCCTTTCTGTCTCTTCCCCTTCTTCCTTCCCTCTCTTTTTCTCCTGTCCATTGCTGGTGGTTTCAGTTATCATCTGACTAGCCTTCAACTCATTCTTTGTAACGACCTAGATTTAGAAAGTACTATTAGAGTTATGCATTGTAAATTCAATGTAGGTTACTGAGCACTGACTTTTCTATAAGCCCAGGGTCTGACTGAGGCTAGATGGCTGTTATGGTGGTTGTAATGTTAGTGTAGTGGCCAAGTTCAAGAAGACTTAACGTATGTTGCGTTTCGAGTAGCACCTGAGCACGTATGAAGATGGCAAAGGATCCTTTCATAAAACCCAGTAACCTGCATTCAGCTTATCTGACCCTATGCAAACAATCTGTCAACTGAGCATAAATATGACATTACAAATGGTCTTCTGGTAAGTCCATCTCATGCTCTAAATATAAAATAATTACTTGAACTTGCAGTGTCTGTCTTTAAGCATAAATCTGGTTGCTTTTTAGTCTGGCCCTCTACCAGTTTGTAGAGCGTCTTGGCTGGCACAGTTCTCTCATGGTACAATCATCTCTGCAAAGAGACCTGAAACAAGTAATCGTATGTGGTCCTCTTGCTTGGGCCTTTGATTTTCTTATGAATAATATATCTGCTTGGATCACTGCTGCTCATAATAAATTAACAATGTTTAAATTGGCACGGCATCTGCTGAGGACCCAGACAAATCCCATCCGACTGGTCTCAACTATGGAATGCTGTTCTTGGATATTCTCCCTAAAGTACTTGTGATATGTGAAGCTGTTGACACCACTGAAACAAAGACGGTCTCTACTTCGCTCTGGTGATCTTCATAGGAAAACTTCAGACTTTACTCCTTATAGTTTCCTGTGTGCTAAGTTAATATATCTAGTTGGGAATGCCTGTTTATAATGAAGCCTTGCACTTTGAGCCACACCATCCACATACCTGTGGAAAGGCCAACCTTGATCTGCAGGAAGAAGTAGTGAGGGAAAGCAGAAACTTTTACTGTGGTGGTCACAAGCAGATACATGTGAAAATGGATCTATGAGGATACACTAAAACACATCAGTATCAAAGCGAGGACAGACTAAAACACGTAAGTACCAAATCAGCATTACAGTTCTCAGGCAACAAATTCAGACTAGAAAGCAATATGGAATAAAACTTTCAGACTTAAATTCTATCAGTCACTGATTTGTTCTTCATAGACAATTCATCCCAGGCTGGAACTATAGTCTCTTACTCCCATGACCAGAATTCAAACCATAATTTATACTCTGTCACTATGGAAATACAAAGTATTCTGTATTGATGTGTAGCTTGTCTTAACAACTGTATCCTGCCTTTACCTACTAAAACCAGATACGCTCTTTTCCCTTTACTGCCGCATATATTAAGCTTTTCTTGGTGAAAATCACTATGTATTTAAACTTCCAAAACAAATAAGGATCATCCATCCTTTTCCCCATATTGCTTGGTAGCTCTCTGTCCTCTAATTAAAAAGTAACTAAAATGAATTTACAAGGCAAGTCCTGTTTGTTCACAAAAGCACAAAGCACTACTATGGCTATGGCATAATATGCAAGTGCACCTTTTCTAAAACTTCTTTCAGTCGTATGGCAGCTGATTGCGCTCTGGAAATTGCTCTTGTAACAGGCTTCTCCAAATCGGCAAATAGTATCCCTATACTTCTTACTCTCTGACCTGCCAGTAATACTTGCACTTTTTATTTAATGCTATTGCAAGTATCAGATAAAATACAGCGTACTGTAAGAGCAATAGAAATGTTTGGTTCTGTAATACCCACATTGTTGGCATTCTTTGGTGTGTTCCCTGCTATTGGTCTATGTTGTTTTGAGAGGCAATACAATCTTTCTGTGGTGGTCTGAGTATGTCATCTAAATTTAAAGTTAGCGATCCTTGAGGAGCACATCTGACAATTCAGTCTTGCCAATGGAATGGATTGATCAGGGAAAAATGACCCCGCATTCACCTTTAAGTTCACGGTGCAAATTATCATGTGTCTCCATAGGTCCATCAGGACTCGTGCAACGAGGGAAGAATAGCAGTTTCGGTTTTCATAATCAGAGGCAATATAGTAGAGCAAAAAAAGTAGAATTAAAAACATGATATGTATTGTTGCTGTAAATGTCACTCTGATGTGGATGATCATCCTTTCACATGCTTTTATTTTTGTCAAGCATTGCCCAGTGTTAGTAGCCTGTGCAACAAGATACATGTTGAAGACCTCGCATGCCCAGGTAGTGACAGCTTTCACTCCAGGCTTTCCAGATCCCAAATCATTTTCTACTTACTGATTGCAACGGGGGGGTTGCAAGTGGAACATGATGATTGCCCATTTTTCCATGCACAAAGCAGGTCGTGGAGCTCAGGTGTTTTTGAGATACGGTGAATTTAACTAACAGTTACCGGAACTTATTTTTCTGCACCTGGAAGTTATGCAGTCATTATTGATTATTCCAGGTTTGTATTGCCATCCAATCACTTGATACTCATTTCACCATCCAAAATCCTCAGCATTCAGGTGTCAAAAATTGAGCTGGCAAAGCAAAAATTGCTATGTGAAAGAACAGATTATGGAAGTGCAACAGAGGAACCAGGAATGTAATCTGTGCAATACAGAAATGATGTGATGGAGCACTGGGAACATTGCCTTAAAGCGCCTCTCTTTTTTTAAGGGGGCTGTTAGTTTCCCTTAGTGTGATACAAATGCTGTGAGAATATGCATAACTGCACTTATCCATACATCTTCTGCTGATACAACATCCTGCTTTAGAAAGTCCTCCCCATCAGCCTGCTGTGCATACATTTTTACTGAGGTACTGGCAACTGTATGCCAGGACAAATGCTATCAACAGCACTTTCTAGCGGAGATGTCATTTTAGTGAGCACTAGAATTCAAGCAAAAAGTTCTTATCCCTAAGCAGTGTGAATCCAGTCGTGAAATGAAAATATACTTAAACATTATGGAATTTGTAAAACTAGCTGCAGCTTTGTAGGTATTTTCCCACCTTTTTTTAATGTTCGGCTTTGGATGTATTTTCTTCTTTACATATTTTAACTTTCTTCCTGTTTCCATTCTTGTCCTCTTCCATGTTTCTGTTGCTCCCTGCCCCCACCCCTCACCCCCAATCCCTTTATTAAGGGGTAGGTCTTTGACAAAGCAATGGTTATCCTATTATAAAGTTGTCTCTTTGGAACAGCCTCTAATGCCTATCTTCTGCTTCAATAAAAGTGCCTAACTTAAAAGCCCATTCTTTCTGAAACTCTGTCACTTGGTCTAAGGCATAAATTAAAGTGATCTAAGTAGGCAGGCATTTGGCTAGATTTTCTCTTAATGTTGTGTGGATCAAGAAATCTAGACTGCTTTCACTACAGTCATTAATGATTAAAATGAGAACTCTATTTTGGACTAATTACAAACATAGGAGAAAGATCTAAGAGACTTTATAGTATAGCAGCCTGGTAAAATATTGCATAAACTCTACTAGTCTTCACTTATGATTTGTCTTAACAGCAGGTCACTTCTGGTTGTGTTAACTTTGTCTAAATACTGAAATCACTGCCTTTAATTGGCATGAATAACTTTCTAAGATTTAAATTTGTTTTCTCTATGGAAGATGTAAAGAAGAGGGGGAAATTAGCGTAGAAGCCTGTTGTAGTATATTTACTTGAGACAGAAAGATTTTTTTTTTTTTCCAAAAGATGTAGTTAGGAACACAAAAAAAAAAAAAAAAAAAAGATTTTCTGGCCATATAAATTTCTTTACTAAACTTTGATTTGTTGTGAGAAAGAATCAGTTTCAAGAAAACGTGGAGGAGTAAGGTGGTTCTTTGTTTCCAGGAAGGAATTGTTGATGAAGAGAAGGAGAAAACAGCACAAGATGCATCTTCTCCCTCCTCTCTAAATTGTCTGCAATTGGTAGCAGACCTATGATTTAGTACCTAATTAGACTTAGGGAAGTATCTTAATCTTTGGACTGTGAAGTGCTCTTTGGAAGCTTTTCCCCTTTACAAAATATAAAACCTGGTTCTTGGGCATCAGCTGCTGAAAAGAAATCTGAAATGTGTTTTAGATACTAAAAAATGGATTTCTAAACAAATTGTTGTACCAGCAACTGTAGCAGAAAACCTCAAATGGTGATACAAAACAAGATTATTAGCCCTAAGGATCTGTTCATTATCTGTAGGGAAGAAGGTAATGTTGTATTGGAAATTCTTATGTGACTGATGTGTACTGCAGATTTCATGTTAACAGTCCTAAGTCTTAACCTAATCAAATTATGTCCTGAACTCTGACTTGAACCAGTAAGGACAGGGACTTTCTTTTAGTGCCTTTTGGTAAACAACCATGAGGTTGTTGGTGTTTTTTGGTTTTGTTTGTTTTTGTTTTTTGAGTGCTTCACATGGGTAGTGAGACTGAACAGAAAAATAACAACTTTGGCAGCATATGAGTGCATATGGAAAGCATATCAGGTAGGTGCCAAGGATAGACATCTTGGTTAATATAAAGTTGCTTTCAATTTAAAGTTTTAAGATAATAGAATGTCATTATCCCTGTTGTGTAATGAAGGCACGTTGGAAGTACAGCAGTGTGATTGAAGAGTGGTATCTGCCTGACCTAATTGTAACCTGGAGTGCCTGGGTGTAAGGGAGGTTGGACACTGAAAATGAAAGATTGTCAGAAGGAAAAATGTTTTCTTCCGTAAATATATTCCGTGTGGCAAGGATTCCACTGTTATCCCCAACAGCCCAGGTCCCTCTGTGAAGGGAAAGGGCACGGACAGATTTGAAGTGAAGCGTTGTAAGGGCTGAAGTTGGCAGAGGGATTGTAGCAGTTGCCCTCTTGCTCGGCTCTAGAGCTGTGAATCCCATCAGCTGTGGCCTCCTGCAGAGCGCTCTGAGGAGCAGCACTCCGAGGGTGAGAACTGGACCTGCTCCAAGTTCAGGTTGTGCCAACTCTGAAAAACAAGCTGAGTGGCATGCAGAGGGAGGGATACAGAGGCTAATGTTTGATTGTACTGCCTACTAGTCACTCGTAACCATGAGGATTAGGAATGAGGCTATTGCCTATCTACACGTGGGAAAAGATTCTTACCTAATATAGTTGATTTATTAATTGATTTATAAACTTTCTTGAGTTTACTTTGATTCTTGTTCCTTCTGCACAGGTATGTTTCTGGAGGTTTAAAATACTTGGACTCAGTGCCTATGAAGTGGATGTGGTGAAATCTGGTATTTCAGGACATCTGGTAACTGAATTTCCTAGATTTCTGGATGGGAGTTCAAGTTGGCTCTGTTTATACTTTAGTAGGACGGATTACTTGGTTTTTTGGGAAGGAACAGTGAGGTATTTGAGCTGGCTGTTTTTATTCCTAGCAGCCCTTGGCAGAAGGATTACTGCCATTATCTGTACACGTGTATGTTGCAGTAGTCCACAGCTGTGGTCTCCAGTTGTGAACACTGGATGTTAAGCCAGAACACATGCTTGGGTTTGTTTTTCTCGGCTTATGCTCCTCGATGATGTTCCTGTAACCACAGCAAAGGCAAAGTGTAGGGTCAGGAGAAAGAATGGGACTAAGGTACAGCTGGATCTTGCAATGATTTTGGGTCAGGGCTGTGGAGTCTGGGAAGGTTTCAAAGTCCGGTGGCTGAGAAGTAGTCCTGCAGGCCTGGTTCCTGCAGGAGTCACAGCAACAGCTACTGGAAGCATAGCCAGAAATGATTGTGATTTGTTTGCGTATAGGAAAGCTGTGCCAGTAAAGCACTGTTCAACTTATTCGTAGAAGGCCTGGAAAAGGGGCTGGAAAGTGAAATGGCTAATCTTCCTTATCAGTTTATTTGAGATAGTAAAGAAAATGTCATTCTGAAGAATTACCAAAGGAGCTTTTTAGACTGACTGGGCAACACTGCCCACCCCTCCCAAGCAACTGAAATGTGGTGTCGACAAACGTAGTGTTGCATGTGAGCTTAGTTTCACATATAAAATTATGAATCTGAGCTATTATCAACTATTATCAGAGCTGAATCAGACAGGAGTGAGATTCTAGGATTATCATATTTCCATGTTTTTTAAAAAATCAGCTCAAAGCTCAACAGCAGTCACAAAATCAAGTCTATATTAGGAATTATTGTGAAAAGAATAGTGTGAAAAAGAAAACAGTTATGCTGCTGCCTAAACTAATTTTTTACCCACATCTTGTATTTTCCTTACGGTTCTAGTCCTTCTATTTAAAAATAAAAAAGCAAGAAGGTATATTAGAATGGGAAATAGCTTAGAGAAGGGCAAACAAGATAAAGGTTTCTGTAGAAGGAAGAACAGGTTGAGTCATCAGGGACTCTTAGGGTTATGATAGATAATGATATGATACAAAATCCTGAATGGTAGGGAAAAGGTGGATTAACTGTTTTAAAGGCCAAATCACAGATATTTGTAAAAGTCGGAAAATAATGACGAGCTGATTCTTTCGGGAGTATTTAGTCAGGTTAAAAAGAAAAGTTAAAAAAAAAAAAATTGGGCATGCTATATGGAAATTTTACTTGTTGGCTTAGAGCCAGGACTAAAGGACACCACATGGATTAAAAACTTATTCCCATGTTCAGAGGACAGCTAGTACAGCTATAAAATTAATACATATATTGTAAAAGGCTGAAGGAAAATGAAGAAAATAGACCGATAGTGAGCATAACTAAGGCTGATAAGAAGCACTGAATTACTTCAGAATGAGGAAGAGTCTTAACAGATGTATTGATCTAATGTGAGAGGGATGTGGTGAAATTGTGAAGTGATGTAAAAAGATAGGAAAATTAAAAGATGTATCTGTTATATTATGTAATTGTATAATAGGAAGTCAATGAAATAATTTCCAGTAATAGGTACTCAAGGGGTTGCTCTTTAGTACCTGCTAAATTTAGATATTTTTAAATTGGCATGCCCAGATAATTAGTTTCAACAGGGCTGCCCAATGAGCTTCCTGGATCATTAATGTGATTTTTTTATAAGCTTTGAAATACTGGAGAAAGAGCACAAAAATGGCTAATGTGCCAACACTCAAAGAGGGTAAAAGGCATGACCTAGATAATTACATGTCTGTCAGCTTGACATCACTTCTGGGCAAAATAATAAGGGACCTAATTAATAATGAATTAAAGAAGTGTTGTATAATTAGTGCCAATCAACATGAGTTATAGGAAAACGAGACCATGTCAAGCTAGCATGATGTATTTTTGATGAAATTAGAAGTAGTGGTTGATAAAGCTAAAAATGTTAATGTAATAGCCTCTGATTTCTGTGAAGATTAGACTTAGTAGTAGTCCATAATATTTTGATTCAGAAATGAAAGTTGTGTAATCAACAAGCAACACTTCACATGTTTTACATGTATTAAGGAGTGGCTAATTCTTAGGTGCGAAAATGTCAGTGTAAAATGAGACTCATCGCTGAAAGGATGCATTCCTCTTGGACTCTTGATGGCATCCTTTCTCAACCCTATGGCACTTTGCTTCTTATCAGTGTCCTAAAAAACATGTAATAGCTACTGATGGTTTGCTGTGGATTGAAAGGTTGAATCATTGTTAAGTAAGGAAGAGGATTCAGCAGTGATATCGTTCGCTGCCACTTACCAGCCAAAGCTGGCACAAAGCTGAATGTGTTTCAGTGCAATGGACTGAACAGGAAAAATAAAATGCTGTCCATATTTATTGAAAAAAATGTATTTCAGTGAAGTGATAACTGTAACAGCCTGAGTTGTGATTTATCCTGTGTGAATAGCAGCCTTAATGACTTCAGGTAACAGGAAACATTGACTATTACATTTGACTGGGGGAGCTTTTTGATCATCAGATTGCTATGAGTTTCCGGTTCAATTCTGTGTTTTAAATAACTTCTATGAACTTTGGAGGAATAGAGATGTATTGAGTAGGCATATCTTTCTGAATTTGGCACGAGTGCATTTGTTACTTGAATACTGTGTCCAGCTTGAGGTCTATGGTTCATTAATTGATGTGGATAAATTAGAGAAAGTTCAGAGAAAGCCATGGCTCTAATTACCAGAGTAGAAAATGTGTTGTGTAGTGAAAGATCTAACAAGCTTCATCTTTGCACTGCCTCATAAATGAGGTTAAGGAATGACTTGATCAGGGTCTACCAGTACAAGTGCAAGGAACAAAACCTTGATAATGGGCTTTTTAGTCTGGCTAAAAAGGATAAGATCTAGTGGCTGGAAGCTATAGACAAGCAGATTCAGACCAGGGGAAAGGAGGCTTCACAGTGAGTGTGATTTACCAAGGATTGCAGTAGATTCTGTAGCATTCCTGACTCTATTTTTAAGGTTGGTATTTTCTAAAATGTGTATTAGTTGAAACAAGGCTGGAATCTGGAAGTCATTATGGACTGTGTTGTAAAGGTAATTAGATCATTGCAGTGGTCCATTCTCAATCTGTAGAAATTAAATATGCGTCAGGCCAGAGACACTAGTTCCATTGAACAGTGGTGCTGTTAAAAATGTCTTACAGACCTTGTTCTGAATAAGGCACAGAAAGGACTTGAACTTTGTTTTCCCACAAAAATACTCTAGTAGTCTGAGGGATGGGGACTTGAACTCTGCTGTTGCAAGAGAGTCCCTGGGTTTGTAGCACTGTGGAAAAAGACCAAACCTCAAATCCTGATGTTTATCATTGTGAGGAATTGTCATCATCTGGTTTGTGCCTAACAAAGCCAGACAAACTAAAATAAAAAAAAGTCAGAGCTTTAGGACACTGACAATTAGAGGATTTCATATCTGTTCTTACTTTCTCAGTTAAGTGAACATATGTGAAATTTGCATTAATTTTTGGGATGAAAATTAAAAAGGATTGTTTCCATTCAAACTTAATTCCCAGCTTCCAAAGGTTACAGTAATTTTATTTTTGTCAGCGTTGCTTTTGTGGTGCTCTTGATGCTATACCAGATTCTGGAATGAAGAGGCTTCTACTTTTCTGAGCTTTGCTTACCTTCTTAAATGCCACTCTGGATTACAGAGGCTTCTCAGGTTTTCCATGGCTTTGATGAAGTAGCTAGCATTCAGCATCTCCTTATGTGTTGGATAATAGCATCTTCCTCAAGAACAGCCTGGAATGAAGTGTTTACTGTCTAATCATGAAATGTCTGATATTTATGTCAATTAGCATAAATTAGAAGTCATCATACTGAAATGTGTTGGGGGAGCCTAAGACAATATTAGGGGAACCTGCACATATCAGTGAAACATCTCTCTTTATTAATGCTAAGAGTAACTGGAAGGATTTTAAAGTATATTTTTTAAAAAACCAAACAAGCCAATATTCCTTGATAGTGGCCTACATCAAAGAGATAAAAATACCAGAAATATTAAAAAGAGAGAAAATATTTACTAAATAATGTCTCCTGTGATTGGAAAACATCTGATACATTTATACTAAATGTTGGTGAAATATATTCTATTCCAACAGTAAATGGAAAGGATGTTAGGCATATACTCCTGGTAAAGACCTTTAGACTTGTGGGACTGGGTAACATTGAAAAAAATTGGCTGGGGAGCTTTCACTGTCACTGATATTAACAGATGTAACCTCTTGGAACACAGGTAAGCCTTCAGAAAACTTCAAGAAAGCTAATATGGTAATATTTAAAGATGCTCTTGAGGGCAGCTGCTCATTCTTACTGTTTCCTGCTCCATTAGAAGAAAGAGTGATTAGCGTCTGGTATTTCACCTCCATGAAGGCTTTTATATACTGTATCCTATAACCTTTGTTTTCTTTTGCTAAGATGCACAGAATGAGTTTTTATTTTTTTGTGACTCAACACTCAGCAATTTTTCAACACCTTAAAAATATGATTAGCTACAGTGAATATAATAACTTAGCGTTAAGCACATTGCTGCTGCATGCAGAAATAAAATAGCAGGGAGGGAATCCCCTTTATATACAAGGGAACATACTCACCTTCTTGGATAGTATGGTGCTGGAAGCTTATGCAGACTTGGTTGTCTGCTGTGCCCCCTAGATGCTCACTCACTGGAGCTCCTATGCAATAGATTTGTTCTGCATACTGGTTTTGTTCCTGAATGTGTGACCTTGCACTTGACTGTATGAAATTTCATTGAGTTTAGATGTGCTCAGCTGAGTGGTTCAAATCACTTTGTAAGCGGTTCTCTCTCTGTCTTTTTTTTTTTTTTTTCTTTTTCACTCCTCTGCAAATATTTTCATAATCAGGCATGGTTTTATATTTCTTTCTAATTCTGGCTAACAGTTTTGCTTGGTGTCGGGCCTTGCCTAATGAGAAACACCCTTGTTTGACAAGGATTTCCTCATTTGGAACAACTTTCTGAAATCTGCCACCTAGCTATTTCTAATTTTATCTAATGACAGAAAAATAACAAGAGTGTAAAACTTTTCCTAATGTACTCAAACCATTTACTGGCCTTACGTATTTTACAATATGGATTTTTCCTTGTGTCCTCTGTTCTTTAAGTTTTGATTAATTTATGTAGAACATATTCTGTATTCCCTATTTTTTACTGGTTTTTATCTTTTATTTCAGTTGTTTTGTTATGATCATATGCATCAATAGTTTAAGTAGTTATTTGTGACTATGATCTGCTATTCCCTCTTGAAGCAGGCTCTTATCCGAAGTTGTTAACTGACTGAAAAGTGTTGAAAATTTCATAATAATAGTAATAATTTTTTCTGTGATTGTTTTCTTTGCAAATACTGGGATGTGTGTGTTTGTAGTGGGGGGAGGAATACCCAAACCAGGATTTATTTACTTATTTTTTAATTCATGACAAGTGAAACCCCTCATTTTCTAGCTTGTGACTGAGTTTTTCAGTTCTCAGGTTCTATCTGAATATTTGAAAAATATGTTGTAAATTATTTTGGAAAGAAGAAGTCCCATTCCATTAAGAATTTTTCAGCCTCTCCCTCATATTTTAAGAGGGCTTTTCCAACAGTTCTAGTAACAGTCCTGTTTTTTATTTAATGATAAAAAAACCAGTTGATTTCTTGAGGTTGCTACAGTTGTTCACTTTATTTGGTGAAGTTAATCACTTCCACATTTGAAGTTGTTCTTATGAACTCTGTAACTTACTGTATCGCTACTGGAACAGAAAAAAAATACTTGGAAATAAAATGTGTGAATCATGAAACCTGGTCTGCTGTGCTGTACCTGTTCAAGTCAAAGAGGAAGAAGCATGTCCAACTTGCTATCTTGAAATTGCCTATGCTTCATCCAGGGTCAGAATTATGATTAACCTGACTTCTGATGACCTATGTGGTCATAATCCATGAAATGTTTTCTTCTCATTTCAAAAAGGAAACAAACCTTCATACTTAATGCTTAAATTCATGTGTTGCTAAACAGATCATCTTATTAGCCTATGACAGTTTCTTGGCAGGTAGCTTATCAGTATTTTAGGGAATTTCCATTTCGTTCTCCTATTTATTGATTTTGGATACCATCCTCTGTTTTCAATTTTCACATAACCTGATAAAAATCAGTATATTTGGAAGCTGAAAAGAGGCTGGTATTATAAATCTAGTATGATCTGAATACTACTTTTTTCTACACCTCTGTAAAAAGTATTTCACAGACTCCATCTGCTTGCTTACCTCCATTTGGGCCACTCCATACAATTACGTGTATGCAGGTAATATGTAATGGTTTACCTTTCAGCTCTCGAATTTATTTTGAATAACCCGGGGCTTCGCTGGTGTCTGGGAGCTTGAGGCGGGTGCCCCTGTCGGCTCAGGGTGTCGGTTCAGGCGTCACCGACATGGAGGCCTGACTGAAAGCAGCCCTGCTGTGAGGGCTGTGCCAGGCGGCACCTTCTTGGGCGCTGAGGAGCCTAGGCCATCTCTTATCAGGAGCTAACAGTGCCAGCCTGAGCTGGGACTAGGCAAAACTAAAACTGCTACGCCTGCACGTACGCCAAAGGGAGAGGTTGACTACGAGTCAATCACTTCACGCTATTCGTAGCCCCCCCCGCGCCCACCGAGCTCCGCTGTAGGGCAGCGGGCCGCGCGGCGGCCATCTCCCCCTCAGCAGGGACGCCTCTCAGGGTTACTCCTCGAGGCTGAGACACCCCTGACCCGGCATCTGACATCTATAACGAGGTAAGCGGTATTTTACATTAGGCCTAAAAGTGTACTGTATGCTAGTGACATTTATATATATCCAGCTATAGCTTAATTATTAGAAGTGTAGTAAGTAGTAGAGTGTTTGACCGCTGTCTAAATCGCTGTCTAAATCACTGCCTAACTAACATTCAATTATCACTTAATCACCATTTGATTGCCAACTGATTTTCATTCAGTCATCAATTAATTACCATTTGATCATTAAAAAAACCCTTTGAGTTAACCCCATAACAATGACTTCTCTTAATAATTCACCTGCGACAGAGCTCCATAAGCAAATTAATGCTAAATGAAGTGGGAACCTATGTCCACAGTCAGGTGAAAACGATGTGGGAATACATGTTGTATAGAAGTATTTTAGTCTGAAGCTTTCATGGGTTTTGGTGTTGATAGACTAGTTAAGGTTCTGTACATTAGCCTCCGAAGAAATAACCTTTTCTATGAAGCATATTTGTGGAGATAAAAAAATAATAACATAAGTTGTAGGAAATGCCCATTTTATTTCATTTTACTCTCTATCATTCATAGATTATTCTGCTCTCCAGACTATGCCTGGTTTGGTGGAGGGGATTTTTCTGGTCCAGGGATCATCTAACATAAAACAAACAATGTAAGGAAGCGTGAACTGGGATCCTAAACCATTTTGCACCTAGCTGAGTGTCACAGTCTCTTAAGGTAGCGTCTGCTTTCCTCCTGCATGGTTTCTTTCTGAGTGCATGAATTTCTGCTGAGTTGGTTGGATGATGGCAATATGTTAGCAGAAGGATCAATATGGCTGCTTTCTTACCGTAAGAGTATTTTGTTGTGTAGGGTGTGCTTAGTAACACAAGGGCTGACAGCACAAAGGCATCAGAGCTTTGGTTCCTTGGCAAATATTCTAACAACTTGGCTATTGCTCCAGTTAGTGTAATGACGACTGACATAGAAACACAAGCGGTGTTTTTTGGGCTCTAAATCCAAACACTGCTCGCCCCTCTTTTTTTCTCTACCCTCGCCCTCACCCCACCTCATCTGTCTTCAGCTCTCACAATTTAGCTCACTGGCTGTTGTCAGGCCAAGTTGACAAGTTGATATGTTCATCTTTTGCTATATAGGAAATATTAGCACTATGATTTCTGGTCTTGGAGCTGGGCAAATAATTTTTATGTGCTGTAATTCTGTAATTGCCAAGTTCCTCGGTATCCTGGCCTAGTTTTCCAAATAAGGTCTTATGTTAAAGAAAGTATAGAATAATCTTCCTTTCTTCCTTTCCCTTATGACTACTTGATATCATTTAAAAAGTGGAGCCGTAGTGTGTGCAACAAAACCAAACTGGTCAGTATCAGAGTATAAGCTTAGATTATTTTCTTTTTATCCTTACTTTTTACTTTCTGTACTGTCTTCACTGAGTTGTATTCATTGCATGAGAATTTCACTATATGGATATTTGTAAAATATTTTTACAAATATATGGATATATATTTGGATTTTTACAAATATATAGATTTTTACAAATATATGGATAGCATTCCATGTTGGTAAATCTTAACTTAGTTACAAAGCAAACATGATGCAGTTCCTCGTTCATTATGAAGGGTCGGGGAAAAGATATGTCAATCAAGTAAAAATATGCATGTGTGGTTTAGGTAGCTGGAAAAAGCTGGGTTGTGGAGGAGGAACCAAACCCACAATGATTTAATACTTTTTTTTGGTGGCTTGCCAGTGAAGCCAAGGAAAGTCACATTGTCAGCTCATCGCTCTGAACCCCATGGTACTATCTGAAGTGCTTCATGTATCATTCATTACAGCAGGTAGAGGTGAAATGTGGTTCACTTTAGCAGTAAACTCCTTTAGGACTGTTTGGTTAAGTGACTTAATGGCTTATTCTTAATGTTCTTTTCTTTCATCTTGAGACCTCATAACTCAAAATGACCAAAAATAATTCAAATTCTTTTTGGCAGCAGGTCACCTGTGAAATATTTTCTGTCCAACTTTATTACTTTTGAATACAAAATGCCAAGAAAAATGTGTGTCCATGTCTGGGTGTATGAAAGATATATACATCTTCTGTGTACATCTATGGCTCCTATATACCTTCTATATACTTCTGTGGTTTTTTACAATGGCAACAAAGAAAAAGTATTTTAAATCATATAATCTGTACCTCATTATAATCTGCTCCATCTTAAAAGCACTTAAGTCTTGACATAAGCCACTGATAAGTGACATAAAAGCAGAAACAAAGGAGAATTAGAGGCAGTGGGACTTAGTGGGATAGGGAAAGCAGCAGTGAAGAAAAGATGAGAGCTAGTGAGTATTTGGGGAAAAGAGGGGAATTCAGAAGCAGCAATCTTTGGTCTAAATTTTTGTCTGATTTTTTTTCCTAATACAGAAAATATCTATGCATGTCACATGGAGGAATTTTTAGAAAACATTCAATACCAGCTACAAATAGAAAAACTTGGAAACTCTATTTAAAAATAAAATGCCTCAGAACTGTCTAGGGGGATAGTTGTATTCATTCACCATACGTCTTTTAAATTACATTATCAGAAAAGATAAATGAACAGTCAAAATGAAAATTTTATGTAAATAGAATTTGCCCAGGAAAAATCCTTTCTTAGGTAAATTGCAGTTATGTGCAGATATAGAAAAAGTGTCAAGTCCAAGGGTGGTGGTGTCCTGGGCTGTGATCAAAGAAATCAGCGTTAATAGTCCCTCTCTGTAAGACTCTGGTATAACTATAAGTAGACCAAAACAGACTAAATACAAGTCTGACAAAAGGAAATGAATCCAGGCAAAACATACATAAGGTGATGAATAGCAAATATCTGTTAAGTAACTCTTTTCTAGCTTTTGGTTTTTAATTAGCCAAGCAAAATTGGTGTCTATCTATTAAGAGCAGGGAATGGGAGAGGTACCAGGCAGCTGCTAGAGGCAGAGCAGGAGGTACTGCGGCATTTCTCAAATCTGACCCAGAGCCTGACTGTAAGACTGCTGTTCTCCTCTTGTACTCTCTCCCCCTTAAGACACAAACTGTCCTCACACAATACTAAAGGAAGCATCCTATTTACATTTTAAAAAAACACCGAAACAATAACACAGTGAATTTGCTTTGAAGCTGGTCTTCTTGGAGCCTATATGTTTCTAACCTTCTACCATGTGTTTTAAATATATTAACTAATTTCTTTTAATAATGAAAGCTTGAACAGAAAGTCTAGCCATGAATTTGCCAATAAATAATTCTGCCACCATTAACAAATAGCTCTTTAAAAATTCTTGGTGTTTGGCAAGAAAATAATTACTTTGTCAGAGAGGAAGATAGATCTTTTTCTCTCGCGCAAAAAGCATGTCTTCAGATTTTGGCAAATTTATAAATCCAGGGAATATTGCTTTTGCAGTGGGTCGGGAGACCTGTTAACAGCTGGCTTCTAATTTTCGGAGTGTACCAGCTGTAGCTGCCTGAAGCTTTGAGCTCTCTGAACCTACTCTGTCATACCCAAACACCTCTGCAGTTATGGTTACTGACAGGACACATGCTTAACGAAGAGGCCATGACATGAAAATGTTATGAAAGAACAGAATTCAGATGAAAGGATTTTAAAAACAAAGTTAGGCTCACCACAAAAACGTGAATGGGTTGGAAAAAGCTATGAGCTACCTTGCCTTGTAGTACTGTGAAATCAGACCAATTCTTGCAGTCTGCCTCATTTCTTACAGCAATCTGTGGCTGTCGAATGCAAAGCTGCCCAGGCCTCCTCCTGGAGCAGCAGTATTGGTCCATGGTCAAAACAGAATTTTAGCTGAACTGTGCTGTGAATCTCATTAAAATACACCCTTGGCCTAGAGGGACATGCAGTGGTCTTGGGGAGAAATTTTGGTTTTGCTGCTTCTGCTCACTGGCGGACATCACAGCATGAATTAGTCTTGCAGGCCTCATGTTTTTCCCACCTGGGACAACATCCTAAAATTCTCCACATGTGGTCAGAGAGAGCACTGTGGGTTGAATCAGTGAGAAATGTCAGATCAGTAACTCGGTTGTTAGTGCACTAAGTGGAAAGAAAAAGATGGTGGTTGTGTGGAGATCTGTTACCATCTCATGGCTGCCTTACTTAGCTTGCTTTAGGCATATTGTGTGGAACAATGCGTGCAGCCTTATTAACAGTGATATGTAGCCTAGTAGATAAAGGTGGAGAAGTAGGGTAATTAACCTGCTAAGAGACGAAGTTCATATGATAAGCTGTTGGCAAAACTATATGGATTGTTTTGTGTGTGGTGTTTGTTTTTTTTTTTAAATTGCCTCATTCTGTGTGATTGAAGCATACTGCTTAATATTTCCAGGAATTACTGTAAAGAAGGTTCAAATGTAATTCCTTAAGTAGTCTTATTTATTTATTTATTTATTATTTTTTAAAAAGTAAATGCAGAGGGAAACTCTGTTTGTCAAGAGAGTCCTCTAGGACCTCTCTTCTCCTTTGAGTTCCCAGGATAATTGGTAATGCTTAGGAGATTTCTTTGGTCAGTTCCTAGGATGAATTTCCTTAGACCATGCTGGCTTGACCATATCTATTTCCTTTCAAAGAATTTATAATCCATTCTTTCTATATCCTAGCTTGCATGTCTGTCTCCTTATTAAGGCTGGTCTCATTAAATCTGTGGTCACAATTTATCTTTGCTGGATTCTTCACAAAAAAGGAAGTGAATGGTTTCTTCAGACTTAACTGTGTTCTCAGCTAGCTGCTGCTTTTTCCTATCTGTCAATGAGCCAAAACATCCTCTTACTTTCTGACTTTTTTCAGTATACCTATAGAACTGCTTATTGTTGCCTTTAATGTTCATTGTTAACCAAATCTTCCTTTGTGCCTTATCTTTCTGATACTCTCTTGGCATGTTTATGCTGTTGCTTTATATTCATTTTTCATTATGTGCCCCTAATACTACTTCCTGTGTAAATCCTTTCATGGGCCAGTCTGTTCACTGAAGATTTCTGTAATTGCTGTATCTGTACCAAAAGCTTTTACTGAGATCTTCATGCAATGTAGCCATGTTTGCTCAGGTGTAAAATATTTCTTGAAGACTTCTTCCAATGTTTTCTTGTCCTCAAAGCATTTTGAAACCAATATTTGTTCTAACCTTGTATTATAACTGCCCCCATGTAAGTTTACTCGGTTTAGGTGAAATAAAACAAAATGTATTGTTGTGGCCTCTTACAGACATGCACGTCCAAAGATGTATCTTCTGAACAGACCATGGGAAAAATAAAACTCTAACGAGTAGATGGAAATACCAGTTTCTGGCACTGTAGTGATGCAGAATGTTAAAGTGGGGGAGGATTATTTTCTTATTTCTAGGAAAATGGATGACAGGTGCTTTCATTTTCTTGGCAGGCAGTTCCTTAGTCACTGTGGAGGCAGTCACAGAATAATCTTGAATATCAGCTCTTCAGCCAGGATGGAAAAAAAGGAAGTGGGGCAGAGCAGCCACATTCTCATACATTTTAGGCAAGACAGATAAATGCCAAGAATATTATAAAGAACATACAGTTAGGGCAGAGAGTGGTAGTAAATGAAGGTTGGCCCTTTCTTTAAGAATGAGCAGAGAGGTAAGGTTCATGGTTAGATGCTGTCTGAGTAGAGATCCATTCCAGGCCACAGGAACGTTCCGTACATCTTGTTTTTCAACCTCCTCCTTGCCAGTGCTCTTTGCAGCCAATCTGGCCACTTAAACTCAGGTTTTGGGTCCATGAGAAACTCGAGGAGTTTTACTGTGCAGATGAGCATCTCGTATGCTCATCTTGTATGCTCCAACTCTATGTACCATAGGAAACTACCCATAAAACAGTCTAGGTGTTCAAGGAAAATAAATGGGATCAAAATTATTATTACTATTATTTTTAGTACTACATCCAGTTCCTTGTTTTTGATGCCATTATCCACTATTTTCTTTAATGTCATAGCAGTTTCCAGATGTGCACTTTAATTTGCTTTTTCACACAGGTAGTCAACAGGCAGTTCATCTGCGAAAGCTCAGGGGAGACCTTATCGCACTCTACAACTACCTGAAAAGAGGTTGTAGCGAGGTGGGTGTTGGTCTCTTCTCCCCAGTAACTTGCAATAGGATGAGAGGAAAAGGCCTCAAGTTGCACCAAGGGAGGTTTAGGTTGGACATTAAGAAGAATTTCTTTACTGAGTGGTCAAGCATTGGAACAGGCTGCCCAGGGAAGTGGTTGAGTCACCATCCCTGGAAGTGTTTAAAAGACGTGTAGATGAGGCGCTTAGGGACATGGTTTAGTGGGCATGGTGGTGTTGGGTTGACGGTTGGACTCGATGATCTTAGAGGTCTTTTCCAACCTTAATCATTCTATGACTTTATGAAGCCCAAGCTGGAGCAGGCTCCTGGCAGGACCTGTGACCCCGTGGAGAGAGGAGCCCGCGCTGGAGCAGGCTTGCTGGCAGGACTTGTGACCCCATGGAAAGGACCCACGCTGGAGCAGTTTTTGAAGAACTGCAGCCCATGGGGAGGACCTACATTGGAGAAGTTCATGGAGGACTGTCTCCCATGGAGGGACCCCATGGGGGGAGCAGGGGAAGAGTGTGAGGAGGAAGGAGCAGCAAAGATAACGTGTGATGAACTGACTGCAACCCCCATTGCCCATCCCCCTGTGCCATGCAGAGGGAGGAGGTAGAGAATTTGGGGGTGAAGTTGAGCCCCGGAAGAAGGGAGGGATGGGGGCAAGTGTTTTAAGACTTGTTTTTATTTCTCATTTTTTGTTACATACCTTGTTCTATTACCACTTTCACTCCCCCCAATAGCAGATAATGGCACACAGAAAGGCTGATCTGTACTTCTTGATCTTGGTTAGATGATATATCAAACTTACTAACAAATTTAAGTGTCGGGTGTGAAAATTCATAGCTGTTCAAAGACCCTTCATTCCTCTCCAGCAGTGTGGCCGCTTCTGGATGTCAACCCAGCTTCTTTTGCCATAGCTACTGATACTACTGAAACAGGCAGGTTGCATGGAACTATCTTTTGTTTCGAAATGGGTTTTTTTACTGTTACTGGGATGAAAACTCGGGAAGTCTATTGACAGGTGAACCTGATCTCACTGAGCATTTTGCACAGCCAAAAAAAAAAACCCCAAACCCACAGTGATTTCCCTTCTTGTGTCCTTTTCACAGAAATAATCCCAAAGAGTAGTTGAGGTTGAAGCTGTGAAACTACTTAGGTGCTGTGTAGGGATAATTAGTGCCCCTCTTTTTGTGGTGGTGAATTCCTGCCCGCCCCCTCCTGGGCTGCTCCATGATCTCAGAAACTCCCATTAAACCTTGGCCTTGGTGTAATGAGCCAGGCGGTGAAGTGTCCCTTTACTGTATCAGGAACTCTTGCATAGCTGAGGTTGGGGAATGTACTGATCGTACCAGAAACTTCCGCTGCCTGGCCCAAGTGGAGGACGAGAGCAGGGATAATTGTCATCCCCTGATACCCTTATCTGAGTCGTAGCTCAAGTGGAACGATATCATTGTTACTGAAACCTTGAGAGTTTTGATGGATGACTAAAGTCAATCATCTTGCAACCATATAAACAGCGGTCCCAAGTGAGGCCCTTTGAGCTCTCCTGGACCACAGCGGGCTGCACCCAGAATCTCCCTCTGAGTGGGACGCCTCTCAGAGTTTGTGAACTCTCGAGTTTGCGATGTTCAGAGGACCGTCACCGACTCGCACGGGACCTGGGCTGTGACGCTCCTCAGCCAAAACACTCCTCAAGGCTCAACCCTTCACCTGTTGAGAAATGCCAAGACATTTGACATGAGTATTTCACCAAACTCGAGGGGAATTTTTAATAGGTGTACCTTTGTATATTTCTCTATTTTTTGTGCCTGTGTACATGTGTGTGTGAATTGATGGAGGCACCTGCTAGAAAATACAGTCTGCTGTAGTCCCAAATTAAGATTGGGAATGAACCTTAGACTACTGCTAAACACATATAATCCTTTAGACATAAGCAGTTGACCAAGTCTGGGACTAGGGCTGGATCCAGCTGGGTCTACTCGGAATCTTGTGACTCAACGGGAGGGTTTCTTTACCCTTTTTTGTATTAGATATAAACTGTTGACCAAGTCTGAGACTAAGATTGGATCCAGCTGGGTCTTCTCTGAACCTCGTGACTCAACGGGAGGGTCTCCCTTAACCTTTTCATCCTTGGCCTCTGTATAAATTGTTCCAACTCATTTCTAACACGATGTCCTGGTTTCAGCTGGGATAGAGTTAATTTTCTTGCTAGTAGCTGGTATAGTGCTGTGTTTTGGATTTAGGATGAGAATAAGGTTGATAACACACTGATGTTTTAGTTGTTGCTAAGTAGTGTTTACGCTAGTCAAGGACTTTTCAGCTTCCCATGCTCTTTTCCTTTGTATGTTTCATCCATGTAATAAGTGATAGAGTGAACCTTGCCATCGAACTCTGTTAAGTCGTGCTTTTATAAATTTCTATTAAAATCACTTTCTGCTAATACCTTCGACAGTGATTCTTTAAGTGGCCTCTAAAACACTCATTCACAACACCCTCACCCCACAAGATTTTCTTAATCATGTCTTAAATCCATGTTAAAAAACAAAGAATAAGATTATTATCTTATATTCAATATTTTTTTTGTTAACTAACATTTATAGTTCTAGATCCTCTTGTTATTTCTATATGCTTCCTGGAAACTTGCTAAGACATTAAGAATCTTCAAAGAATTGCAGCAGTGACTTCCCCAGTCTACACACATTTTATGGGGAAAAGATTTGGGGGGGGGATTGCATGTTCCATTTTTACATTTCTTGACTGCCTTGTTGTGAAAGGTAGAATAGAAGTCCTGATAGATCTTCTGTATATCCTTTACAATGCAAAGGAGAATAGGAGAATTGATAAATATCCTATATTTTAGGATATAAATTTCCTGACATTTTAAAGGATGCTTTTAAGTGTTTCTTTGAAAAAATTACACACTGCTAATATGTGTGTGAAATAGAGCTTTTGATATTTTTCAAGTGGAAAGGCCTTGGGTTGTAGAAGTGCCTTTTTAATTGTCCTGGAAAATTTCATTCCTATACAGTGGTAAAATTTGGATTCCCCTTTCATTCGCCCTTCTTAGGGATATCCAGTCTGTCAAAAACTGAGGAACATCTGAAGAATCCAGGTTGTGCTACTGCCAAGGAAATAACAGATGCTGCTGCAGCAGCCAAAACTGCCACCACAGTGGCTACTTCTGTGCTGAAAATGCTGATATGTCACTGTTATGGAGCTGGGAGGTAGTGGCTTCTTCTGCTACAGTTGTAGAGAGTACTGTCAAGTTTTGGTGGTTGTTTTCTTTAAGCTGCAAGCAAACAAAGAATCAATCTTAAAAATTTACTTTTTTTTTTTTAAGAATTCTATTAGAAGAATATTTCTGCTGTAATTTTCAGCACTCAGAATCTAGAACTGAACTTACAGTTGTCTGCACGTGTTTCCTATGTCTCTTTTCTGCATCTGCATTCTGATTCTGACTTGCATGGTCATATGCAATTTTTTCCCCTCATTAATCTTGCCTTATTTAGAGCCCAGAGTAGAAGCATCAAGGGGCTGAAAGCTGGTTGTGTGAGCAACAGTGGAATTGCTTTTTAAGTATTTCACTTTTCAGTAACAACCTCCTGAAGTAGTCCCTTGCATGTAACTTGATATGGTTTATTATGTGTCCCTTCTTATTCATCTGTTTGCTAAGGTTAGTGATTCCAGTCGTGGAATCATAGAATGGTTTGGGTTGAAAGGGACTTTTAAAGATCATCTAGTTCTAATCCTCCTGCCAAGGGCAGGGACATCTTCCACTAGATCAGGTTGCTTAAAGCCCCACCCAGCCTGTATGAGGAATCCACAGCTTCTCTTGGCAACCTGTTCCAGTGTCTCACCAACCTAAACATAAAAATTTTTTTCCTTATATTTAATCTAAACCTACCCTCTTTCAATTTGAAACATTAGCCCTTGTCCTTCACTACAGTCCCTGGTAAAAAGTCTCTCTCCATCTTTCTTATGAGCCCCCTTTAAATATTGAAAGGCCACAATAAGGTCTCCCCAGATCCTTCTCTTCTCCAGGCTGAACAACCCCACCTCTCTCAGCCTTTTTTCATAGGAGAAGCCCTCCTCTGGACCTGTTCTAACAGGCCCATGTTTTCTACTGAGGACCCCAGAACTGGATGCAGTACTCCAGGTGGGCTCTCACAAGAGTGGAGAAGAAGGGGAGAATTACCTCCCTCAACCTGCTAGCCACACTTCTTTTTATGCAGCCCAAGATACGGTTGGCTTTCTGGGCTGCAAGCACACATTGCCAGCTCATATCTAATTTTTCATCCACCATTATCCTTATGTTCTTCTCTGCAGGGCTATTCTCAATCCATTCATTGCCCAGCCTGTACTGAAACTGGTGATTTTCCCAACCCAGGTGCAGTACCTTGCACATGACCTTGGTAAACCTCATTGGCTTACTTCTCAAGCCTGTCAAGATCCCTCTGGATTGCATCCTTTCCCTCAAGCATATAAACTGCACCACATCATTTTCACGGTTTAAACCCAGCTGGCAACTAGACACCACACAGACGCCCACTCACACCTCCCTGAGTGAGAAATTCCTAGGGTTCAATGGCTTTTCTGATGATAATTGTACTCCATTTAAAAAACTATTATCAAATCATTGATGTTACAGCCTAAAAAAACCCAGAATGTAAGGCACCGCCAAAGCACGAAGGCGGGCATGGAAACGGAAAGTTTCCGGAAAGAGCCTCCTACTCAAAGACAGAGAGTAGGAGGGGACACAGGAGTGCAGACGCAGTCACCAAAGTGCAAAATAAGAGAGGACGAAAGCATTTTTATTCATTCTTTTGTTGTTGTTTATTGTCCAGTTGTGAGGGTGGGTGCTGCTGCGACGTTGTGGGCGCCATCTCACGCAAAGGAGCCTGGATGGCTGGGGTACTGCCAGGTCATCGCTGTGGCAGGTGGACCCAACTGCCATCGATGATTCAATTGTTCTTGAGGTGAATCCACCTCCATGGGCTCCGTGCTGTCGTCTGGTGGATTGACAGCCATTGGCCCCATGCCGTGCTCTGGTGGATTGATGTCCATGGGCTCCACGTTGTCATTTGGTGGGCTGTCATGTCTGGGCCTCACGCCCAGGTACCTCAGCAGATAGACACGCCAGGGCCCCACGCTATTCCCCTGTGTGCCCACAGCTGCACGCCGGATGACGTCGGTTGCGTGAGCGCGGGCCATTGCTCTCATGGCGCGAGGGGTGAAGTTGTTCTTCCTCCTCCTCCTGCTCCACTGATTGCCTTTCTTCAGGCTCCTGGGAGGCACCTTCCTCTTTGGCGGTTGCGGGAAGCGTCTCTGTGCTGTCCCACACAAAGGTAGGCAGCCACCCGCCTCGCTGCTCTGACTGCTCCCTGGCAGGCAGACACACTTGGGCTCCACGGCGTTCCCTGGTGGGTCTACAGCCATGCTCTGCATGCCATCGATCAGAGAAGTGAGGTCGATCGCATTCACGGCAGCACGAGGGGTGATTTTGTTCCTCCTCCTCCTCCGCTGCCTCCGCTTCCTCCTCCTGGGAGGTGCCTCCTTCCTCTGCGATTGTGGGAAGCAGCTCTGTGGTGTCCCACGCAAAGGTGGGCAGCCATCTGCCTCGCTGCTCCGGCTCCTCTTCCTTCCAAGCATGCTTGGCATCTGAGGGCCTCGAAGCTCGGCACACTGTGGGCCAGCTGCAGGTGCACCTGTTTTTATAAGGGTGGAACAAAAGGCAGTGAGGTGTCTGGTGACAGCAGGAGGCCACTGTGATGGCGATTGTGACTGTGGCAGATGTGTGTGGCCAGACATGGGGGGGTTGGGCGTGGGGGCCTGTGGCCTGAAAGATGCCCAAATGTGGGAGAAGGAGGAGGGTCGCAGGGGCTAAGGGCCCCTATCGTGGGGCTCGCTCCTGCCTGCCATGTTGCTTGCCCGAGAGAAAGACCCAAGAGAGACTATCATCAAATCAATTTCTAAAATGATCAAAACAGTACAATATTTATTTTTGCAAAGCAATATTACATAATTCGTTATATAATACTTGTGTTCACATATTCATTTAAGATCTTTTTCACGTCAAAGAAGCAAAAGTTATGAATGAAATGCAAGTGAGTAAAATACATAAAAATAAATTAAGAGCTCTTACAGACAGACAAAAGTATGTGTCTCTATGTATATGTAACCTATATATATCCCATAGAGCTTCTTTTCATTTGCTGCAAGAGGCTTAGCTAACTGTATTCTCTTTGGAAACTGAGGAAAATGAAATCAGTAGTCCATACAGAAAAATTTTAGAAGGTAAAATAGAAAATTATGATCATTTTTGACCAAAGAGCGGTCATTCATACAAGCAGAGTCTTTGAAAACCATGATTTCCGTGCCAGAGCCTCTTTTTATGGGCTTGGGGTTTTTTGCTTGCTTTTGTTTTGTTGTTGGCTTTTTTTAAGGGATGAGTCTGGGAAACTGAATTTTGAACAGAGGTTTCAGAGACCATAGAGCAAATTGTTAAATTAGATGTAATAGCCTGCTTCAACAAGGGTTAACCCCAAGGTTTTAAAAGAACCCAGGTAAGAAATTGCTGAACTAATAATTCTGGTATTTACTATATCATCTAAGTTAGCCTTGGTGGCAGAGAGATGGAGGATAAGTAATGCAGTATGCATCTTTTAAAGGAGCTCCAGGGATATTCAAGTGGTTCCATCACTACAGGCCTCTGGAGTAAAGAATTTGTTGTGTTGTCCTCTTGTATACTAATAACTGTCCAGGAAACAAGGGAAAAGTTATGTTAATAAGAGGTCAGTTTTTATGACAGGATACATCAGAAATCTGTAATAGCATTCAACGTATGCATGCATCATCTGGAAAAGAAGATAAAAATTATTGTGAAAAAATTATGATACAAAACTATTGACAGTAACAATTAAGAGTCGCAGAAGAATTTCAAGATACAGATTAACTGAATTGTAAAATGGTTTAGGAATTCAATATTGGTAAATGTAAAATAATGCAGACAAGTGAGGAATCTATGCAAGGAAGAACATTGAAGTTGTGGATAATTTTGTTAAAAATTTGGTTATGTGCTTAGTGATGCTAAGTAGGTAAATCTAAAAACGATTAATGAAGGAAAAGAAAAGAAAACTGAAAAATCATTATGACCCCATATAAAATACAATGCACTTGTCTCTGGAGTACTGCCAGCAATTATTGTTACTCCCCATTCCCCTCTGAAAAGATGTAATTAAACTAGACAAAGTAGGGAGTAAGACATAAAAAATGTAGGAACTGCCTTGATAGGACAGACCAAAGACCAGGTAACCTGTCTCTGACAGCTGGGAACGATGGATGCCCAAGAAAGATGCTAGGCTGTGTGTAGTGATGCTTCACTCACATAGCTCAGGGATTTCCTGGTGTCATATCTTTGTAATTAGTAGCACTAGACAGATTTTTTTTCTCACTTTGTTCAATCCATTTTTGAACCTGTGTAAACTTATAGCATCTGCAGGACCCCGTATCAAGGCAAGCACTGTCAGAGATACAGAAGTTCTGCATGAAGCAAAACTAAACAGACTGTGACTCTTCGGCTTGGGAGAAAGATGACTGAGAGAGAACATGATACAGGGCTACAGGAGATGACAATCAGCGGGTTGTTATGGAAGATAACTGAAAAAGGAGGGATGGGAACAAGGCTGAAATGTCCAAATCAAACAAACAAGAGGTGGATACTGGTGAAGTCCTCCCGGCAGTGCCTGGCACTCTGTAATCATCCAAGGAGGCAACAGGTGCTGTTCAGCGGTGCCTTGCCAGGAAACATGAGCCAGTATCTACACTGACTTTTTAGATTGCATCGTCAAAGAAAGGCGTGCAAGTCCTTTGCGAGTCTGGCCTTCCCCTTAGTCCAAACCCAGTTCCTCCAGATATGCCCTAGGAGTTAGAAGAAAATCACTGAATTCTTCAGTGGAATAATGCAGCTGGTAGAGGGAGTCCTGGTATTATCAGTGAAGACTCAGATCCTCTGACACCATGTTCCAACCAGTATATTGTCTGTAACTTGTAATGGCAGGAAAGCAGGCAGCAGAGAGTGAGGTTGGTACAGCCCAATGGGAGGGTTGGGCTGGGAGATGAGTATCCTGGGGCAGATGGGTAGTAAGATTTAAAGATTTCCCCTATGCTGAAAGGGACAAAGATGATCCAACAACCGGATTCCCCTTCTCCCTCATGTCTAGCAGGGTTCCTTCAGTGCCAGGGAGAAAACCATATTTCTCTGTCTCTTGGAGAGTGTTGCCATGGCCAAGGGTCCTATCTCTAATTCCCACATGTACGTTTTCAAATGGGATGAACTGGCAACAAGGACGCCACAGATGCAGGGTCAGGATGGGTAGAGACCCTGGCATTTCTAGATGGTATGCCAAGAGATGCGACTGCAGATATGGGCTCTGCCAGGCAGCTACATGACACATGTGATGCACAGTCTAGGGACTGATGCCCCTGTGTTCACAGGGGAACCAAGAAGAAATAGGTTCATAGCCAACAGCAGGGCTGGGTGAGGCTGGAGTCAAGTGCTGGGCCTTTTAGGCAGAGCTTGTGTCCTTGTTTTCCCCATCAGCCCATTCTGCTGGATGAGGGGACTGGAGGCAGCACAGTGGCGGAGTCAACAGCAGATCTTGGCTTGTCCAAATTTTTTCTCTGAACTGTCTGTGGTGGTGGTGGTGATCCTGATAGGTGCAATGCGGAGAATGCAGCCAAAGTGCTTCTGTTTGCGGGAGAGCTCATAACCACGTTTTGGTGGGATCTGCCACGTGTTGCAAGAGAGAAAGCAAAAGAAAACTGCAAAAGTGAGCAGAAAAGGCATATGGGATAAAGGCATGTAGTGGAAGGCATTCATGCTGGAGAGGGAAGATAGATACAGTAAAAACTGAAGAAGAGGGAGGGAAAATGAAGGAGAAACATCAAGGTTATCAATGTCTATAAAATGCCAGAGTCTTGGGCTCACAGTGAGAGGTAGAGGGGTAGCAGTAGGGGCGTTCTCATGTCCTTTTAAGAGTTGCTTGGTGCAAACATAGTACTGCTATATGTACAGGTCGGGAAAGGCTTTGCCTGTGTGATAGAATGGCTGTAGCTTTATATTAAGAACAAATAAAATGTCATTCAACTTCCCTGCTTCAGAAAATGCTTAAAAAGAGAACAGAAATATGATTTTGTTCATGCAATATAAAATACAGTCTTCTAGTAGGAAACTGAAGTGATGAAGTTTGCCTTAATGTACTGTTTTGATTTGGTACATCTGGTAGGCATTCGTTATTTCTTGGATGGGAAATGACTTTAACTTAAAAAATGGCATATTACCTACCTTTAAAAAAAAAAAGTCTAACAAGCCATTTTTGCATGCCAGTAAGGAGTAAAGTGCAACTACGTTAGACAGATGTTGGTGTGTAGTTTATCTGGTCATCGGTGACGTTCACAAACCACTGTGACTGCAGTCCCAGTATTGGTCTAGAAGTATGAGGAGTTCAACTCAAAGAAACGTCAGAAAAAAATTCAGAGAAGGGATTAAGAAGATGAACACAACAGAGGTGAAATAGCTGCATGATGTATGGAAAGTCAGCTGCAGATTTGCTTTGTTAATATTAGAAAAAATGAGCAAACATGAGACATTTAAAAGTAGGAGAAAAATATTTTCATACACAATGTATAGTGAACTTGTGAAAGTGCTCAGTCTGTATTACAGAATTAAAGGTAAAAGATATTTTTTGTAGAAGCTACTCTTCATTCAAAAATTGTTTTATCTGAAAAACGCAAATGCTTATACTTATTCTTGGTAAATATATATTCCAGAGCTTTTTTCTTTGTCTTGCTTTTGTGTTGCCTTTTCACCTCTTCCCCAGAACTGGTAGTTCCCCGAGTCCCTGCTAGATGGCATGGCAAGCCACCACAATAATAATAATAATGTGATAAGGCACATGTACTAGTATGTTCCGCACAGTAGCCAAGTCGACTGCTCAGCCAACATTATTCCCTTCCCTTTTTCTTCATATTTTTTATCGTGTTTTCTTACTTATAAATGGGAGATCACAGCTAGGCTTTTAGTTTCTTAATTATTAAAGCAATGATAAGCAGAGGTGAAGTTCGTCTTTCTCCTGTACGGATGAAAGGGGATTAAATCAATAGTGCTTATAGCTGAATTTCAGAAAGCACACTTGAGTCCTAATAGATGTTCTTACTGCTTTTCCCATCTTCCCTGCTGTAGAAACACTATGATCCAAACTCTAGCAGTGTCCCATTCCCTCCCTCGTACCCAACTACAGGTGAAACTTTCTCCTTGGTCCTATAAGAACTTGTGAATCAATATACGCTGTCCTGCTGCACATCTCTCTCTGGCTTCAGAAAGACCATGCTGGGATGAGGGCATGGTGTTTGAATGCTGGCACTAACGAAACCAGTTTTGTCTTCAGTGTTTTTCTCTCTCTGAGCGTGTTAAAGCCTGATTCAGAAAGCCTGATTCTCCTGTCACTTCTATTAGGGTGAAATTAAGAGTAATTCCAAATAACTCACTGGGGTGACACTGTTGTAACAGCCATTAGCAAAAGCACAATTGGAGTGCAAAAGATTTACATGGGACCATTTTCAAAATCAGTTTTGAATGGATTTTATAAAGCAATGTTTTAATTACTGCTGCCTTACGTAGTAATTACTTTTAAAACAAACGTGATAGATGCAACAGGGAAGGATGAAAGAGAGATGGTATGGGCATGGATTGGCTATGGGCATGTTATCTGTAATAGAATTCAATGAATATTTGCAGGTGCAGGTTTGCAGAAAGGGATAAGGGCACAGTAGTCCCCATCTCCAGCTCCTTGCGGCAGCACCGGGAGCCTGGGTATCCACAGCACAGCATTGCGTTTCTCCTTGGCATCTTGATCACAGGAGGTAGATGCAGATCGCTGAAGGGAATCTGTGACACCATGCAGCAGCTGGCGAGTGGGAGCCTTGTCCTGGCTAGTGTATGGTGGGGCAAGAAGGATCGTGCCCCAGTATGTGATCAGGTGTGCAAGGGGTAAAGCTCATCTTCTGCCCCTCTCCTCTCCCAGTCGGGTGGGGATTGCATTGGTCCCTGCTGCAGCTTGACTTGGCAAAGCACTCAGACGCTAAGGAAAGAGGCTACAATATTGAAGAGGTTAATGTGTAAAGATGTCATATAAAAAAAAATCTGTGCTCTCTCTTGACCAGAGTGTAATAGAAAAAGCTTTTTTACACTGTAGAGTTAGTAATTCTGCACACACAGAGGGTGCACAGAACTAGTGAGTCTATTATAAATAGTGCTAAGTGTATCAGTTCTAATCTCATTTGTTTTCCTAAAGAAAAAGTAAGCATTAACAGACTCTTAACTTGTGATAAACGCATTCTCTTGCACTGCATTTCAGGAAGCATCTAGCTATGGAAAACTCTGGGGAAACACCTACTTAGTGTAGTAAAAACAGCCTATTTAAAGCCTGCACAAGTAATTCCAACAGTGTTAGTGCTGAAAATATTACAGAGAATGTGAGTAATGGATATGAAAATATGGTATTGCATTGTAGAAAATGCCCTGGAGAAGCAATATGTGATTATAGAGTCTGAAGGATCTTTTGTGTGAGTCTTAATGTGAAATCTTTATGTTGTTCGAGTCAGTGGCGAGGGCTGTGTAGTGAGACCTGAAGGAGAGGAGCACAGAGCCAGTATATTGATTATTGATACTGTCTTTTATTAGAAAACTATTTGAAGCAATGTATACCTCCGCAGGTAATCCTGTAGATAACAACGGCTAGATGTGCGAAGAGACGTAAGCATCCATGTGTTCCTTTTGGTGCATAACTCTAGTCTTAAGGCACTAGCGAGATTGTTAAAGCCCTAGTTCAGTGGCTAATGGGCATGCACAAACACATACCCACAGCCAATCTGGTCAGGATCCTTCTTCATAATGACCTCAGTCGAATTCCTGTCAGATTCAGTCTCCCTCAGCTTAGCCAAAGGAAGAGTCTTCAAGGGCTACCTTGCAGTGACTATGGCTATTCTCCATGCACCTCTTCTCAGATTCATTACTCTGTGTATTCAGAGGAAAGACTTGAACCCAGCTCTTCATCTGTGCCAGCAAGAGTGCTGCAACCTCTTGGCTGTCAGATATTCGGCGGGGAGGGGAAGAGGGAGGGGAGCTGTCTCCTGTTAAAACTCTTCCAGTATATACAAATAATGACAATTCATTACAGCAGAGACAGAGATTGATGACATAGGCATGTAATTAGGGCTATCACCTGGGAAGTGGGAGAGTCAGGTTCTGGTCCATGCTCCAATGAATATTTAATTATTAACATGAGATGGAACAGCTCTGTCAAGCCTGGGAAGGATGCACCTGCAATTCTTCAGTGGTTTTCTGCTGCAGGCGGTCTCCTGGCCGGTAAGAGAATTGGATTGAGCTCCTTGTTTCCAGATTAATAGGTATCTCAGAGCAGATCTTTCACCTCCTAACTGAGAGCACTCACCACTGAACAATGTTATAAGACAGCAAAGATTTCAATAGTTTTTATTTATTTTGTGAAAGGTCATGTGTCTTAGGCATTTAATTTGAAAAGAGATTGAAAATTTTTAGCAAACCTTAACACCTCCAGGAGGGGTTCCCTTGTGTTCCGCCATGGTGGACAGAAGTGAGGTGTGAGGACCCAGCTACTGCATCCCATAATTTCTGTGAACTCCTAAAGAAGAAGAAAGGAAACAGACAGAAAATCTTTTCAATCCTTTCCCAGCTGAATGACTGGGGAATCAAAATCTTGGGGTGCAAGGTTCAATTTCAATGAAATCTCTGGAGAAATTCCATTTTCTGGTAGGAATGGAGTGAAAGGCAAGCTACATCCCCAAGCCCTCCAAGGAGGTCAAGCTAATGAATACTCAAGGAGGAAGGGAAGATTCAATTGCCTAAATAGGAGTGTCAAGTATCACTTTTGGTATTGGCTCTGACATTTTAAGCCTGCCTGGCCTCAACTTGCTGTTTTGCAAGGGAGTGGATCTCTCTGAAGTCCTACCTCAGACCTGCCAGCCCCATGCAGATGTTGTGGCTGTCCCGGAGCATCTCAGATAGCATGAGGTGACAATGTTTAGGCAACTGAATCCCACCCATCCTGTCTGTCTTGCACGTACGATACCTCTAGCCTCTGAAAGCAGTTCAATTCCTCTTGTCATTCTGCTTTGCCAGCAAGACCAGTGGCTACTAATGTGACAATCTATCTCAATCTACACAGTGGTTAAAATTGTTCTGTTGTTGCAGAGGAAGGAGCAAAAAATAAATCAATTTGAAAACCCTTGCCATCACGTAGCTGGTTCAGTAACACTTTTTCACTGATACAGAGCATCACACTTTCCTTTTTATTGCTCATAAAGAAACTTTGCAGTCTACAGTACAACTTTTAAGATGTGGTTTGTGAAGACTGACTGCATTTTAATAGGTGTGTATTGGAAATATATAATTTTCTTTGCTAAGAAAAGTACATATTTTCCTTACTGTTTTTTTCGATATTTTTATAATAAATTTTAGAAGGTTATGACGTAGTAGAAAAGAAAAAAAAAATTATGGCAAATTCAGTTCTAAGAGGTCAAAAAAGACTGAAATAACTTCCCATTGGAAAGTGAGAAGACAAGAACAAGACAAGCAAGATGATAATGGGGAAGATACAGATGGGGGACATTCTGCAAGATGTTGTGTAAATACAGTGTGTGCCAATAGCAAGCAGTTTCAGTTCTCAAAGACATGCAGCTTTGCATCTTGTGTCGTTCTGATTTCTAATTCATCTTGATTGTCTTATATTTGAAATGCTCTTTGCCCTTAATATAAGCAGATTTGGTAAGATTTGCTATTTCACTGGATTTCCCAGTCTAGGATTCATGACCCTGAGTGACATACATCTGGCTATGAATTACATTTTATTTAAAAAAAACCATTATAGTATAAGCACTTCCTCCCTCCTGCTTGCTTTAGTAATACTTACTGAGAACCAGAAAAAAAAAATCACAGATCACACAGATACAAAAAGGCAAGACTGACTGAATCTTTTTGTGAACTATGTTCTACAAAGTGCTCTATTTTACGAAGTTTCTATTCAGTATGAATATTGATTTTTTAAGAAGCTGTGTGGAACTACTTGTTACCAGACATTCCTCTTGGAATGCCACCCAAGGCTTTGGACTTCTATGCCAGATCTCTTTTGACTGTGTCTGTTAGCTGATGACCTGGTTCCAGCCTGAGGCTATTGCTAAGCACAAACCTTGCTCATCCTCCTCAGGATCATTTTCAACCCCTGTGTGTCAATTTGTATTCCAAAATGCTATGTAGCGTGTCAGCTAGTTGCACTGTAGAAGGCGGCCAAGTCTGGATACCAGCTGGCAGTGAGCTTACACTCAAGTGCTGTCCTACGATCAGTATAGCTCTGACAGCTCAAGCCTTGCCTGCCCTCATGCTCTTGCCATTATAGCACTGGCTTTCTTTTCCGAACAGCTGCATGTGCACCAGGTATCTAGAGGGCTCCAGTCTGGTGCACTAAAGGAAAGAGAGTATTTATTAATGTCCTGAAAAAACATTTTCTGATACAGAACTTTACTGCTAGTGAAGAACCTATGCGCAAGGCAGAAGACTTAGAAAGCTCATTGACTAGTTGGCAAGATACTAGTGGTGGATTATGGATGACTGCTGGCCACTCCTGGGGTCAGTAGAATAAGAGGTAGGTGCAAGCTGGTAGCTGCACCATGGCAGGCTTTTGACGTTAGAAGATTAGAAGGGCAATTTTGGTGGAGGCCAGCCACCTACCAGCCATGGAGCTACTCAAGTAATGAGACAAAGACAACCTTCTCCCAGTGACCTAGATAGAAACAAAAAAAAAGGAGAGCAGCACCCTGAGTTTTGGATGACACTGTGGATGGCATGTGCCAACAGTGCAAGTTCAAGTAAACTGTGGGACCACTTCATGGTAGTGACCATCAAGTGACCATTAAAATTTACCTTAGCAAGGATGAACTAGTGATGATGGGGGCCATACCAAGAGGTTTTTCCTGCCTTCTGAAAAGAATGTCAGCTACAGCGGGGTGTCCTCTGACACCACCGCTGAATGGAGGAGGTGGAATAAGCAGCATGGTAGTTTTGCTCATCTGACTCTTGGAATCAGCTGTGTTATCTTTGCTGAAATTCTCTCTTTCAGCAACTAGGATAAAATGATCTGACTCTGCATGGGCAATTTCAGACCAAAACGTTAAGAGATTGGCAGAAATTATTGTTACTGAAAAAGACTTTTATAATGGGAAGTATTTTGCATCATAACCAAAGGCAATGCCCCTCCTCTGCTTATTTAATTACAGTAATAACAGAAAACAAGACAGCTATAGGCTGTGAAACTAAAATTCTGTAGAGGGCCCTAAGTCCTCATACAAATCTGAAACTTTTCTTAGTATCATATAGAGTGTTTAGTAAGGGAGTAAGGGTCCAGGCAAGTGGTAGACTCTGGAGTCAGGGCGAAGATGGGATTTCTTTCTGGGGGCAACAAGATAAAAACTGATTTTTTATGAAAATAAACGAGACTCTCTAATCAGTGTTTGGGAACATAAGGAAAGATAATTCTGTCGGCTAATAATTGATCATTTAATCAGTTTGGGGAACCATTCAATACTGACTGAGTAGGAAAGAATATATTTAGAGAATCTTTTCTGCTTGCTCCTCCATTTTTACATGTAATCAGAGACGTTGCTGTGCTCTGCAAACTCTTCCACTAGTGATAGCAAGTCAGTACTTAGGTTTCAGAATATACCCACAAACTGTGGAGGAAAACTAGAAAAGGAAGAAAAAAAGAGCTTGGGTGCAAGGCTTTTCTCTTTGTCTCCTGGTTTCGCACAATGGAACCTCTCTGTGCAATTGTGCATTTTTAGTGGAAATAACAGTAAAGAAAAGAATGCAGCTTCAAGAGCCCAACTTTACTCCAATATCATTTTACATAAGCAGGCAATAGTTTTTCTTCATTTTCTTTGAAGAAATTTTTTTTTTTCTGTACAATAAATAATCCAGTCTACATATTTTTAGATGATTTACAACCTTTCTAACATCCCAATACTCCTTTACCTATTGTTAATTAATTCCTCTCACTCTTAAGGATTCATACTATTTAAATATTTATAAAGAATTAATATGCTTCACCTTGATCATTACTTAGGGTAAGTAACTGTTTTAAATCTTGTCTTGCAAGCGAATCCTTTCAGGTTCCTAATTTTCGTTCTTGCTGTCCTCTGGACTCCAACAAATCTGTGAGTATGTTTTTCTTCAGAGGTAGGATTCTAGCCTGAGGATTGTCTTTGGAGTCAAGGCAAAAAAAACCCCAACAACTCCCACAACAAACAAACAACAATAATACAGTGCCAGTATGGAGAAAACAGGTCTACAAACCAATTTTTTTTGTATCTCAGAGAATTACTATCAACAGGTAATAAAAACATACAACTGCAGTAGTTTCTCTGAAATATTTTCTCCCACATAGTTTCATTTATAAGAGAAATAGATTATCTCTTGAGAGCATTTATTTATGTATTCCTCTTTTCTATAATTTCTATAATTTTTATGGGGTGTTTTGTTATTCTACTTCTATATGGAAAGTAGGATTTTTTTTTTTTTAATCCCCTCCAGACTGAAAAATACTTTGCTTTGCTTAGGTTGAAGGTCTTCTGGTTTGTCACTGGAAGGCCCCTTTACTTGCTGATTTCTACTCATTAAAGTGGTAGTTTATCCACCTTCAAATGTCTCTGCTCTGTGTCACAGACACTTATTTGTTCTCCAGCCATCAAAGTGTATTAAAATTAACAGCAGTCATCACATGAGTGGAGGGTAGCCGTTCTCAGACACACAGATAGTTATATACTCACAGCAGGAAATTGCAATCAAATTCTAACAAAAGGTCACATTTGCAATAAGTAAAGGAAAATGTAGGTAATTGGTTATGGAATCAGTTAATATTTTTGCAGGCCTTGAAAGGCACTCTGATGGACTTGAAACCCTTTTGTTCAAGTAATTAGACCCGAGGTATTGTTATAGTATTAAAAAAACTTAGGAAATTCTTGGTGCACTGTAAAATAGTGTCACTACAATGACAAACAAATTCAAGAGGGAAAATTATTTGTGGTTTCTTTGAAAAGACATACAAACTCGGGTTCTGGCTGAAATGCAGGAAAGGAATGGGGAATGAAGTGCAGGACAACGTGAGGATTAGCCCTTACAAAATATGTTTTTATGCCCAGCTTCAAAGGCACACCCACTATTTCCCTCAGCTGATTTAGATTCGTGGCCACTTCAGAAATACCAGGTTGTGGTGTTTATGCAGGCTTCCCACAGACGTCAGGATACTGGCCAGTTTGGAAAGCAGCAACTGACTTTCCGAGGCTGGAAAGTATTTCAGTGCTGGCTGGAATTCTGTTTCTTAGAGTGGTACAACGCAGTCATGAGCAGTTATATGCCACAGCTATAGTTTGTAACTGTATCTTAGGTTGGGCAAGTCCCTGAGCCTCCTGCACGAACAACGGGAAGGGTACATGCCACAGCTAGAACTCAACCTGGCCACTGTC
>NW_009193469.1:33311-43886 GCF_000690835.1 Fulmarus glacialis | reverse complement strand
GAGTTTTCTTACTTTTGCTCTTCAGATTCCCTCCCCCATCCCAGCAGGGGGCGAGGGTAAGCGAGCAGCTGGGTGGTGCTTTGTTGCCAACTGGTGTTAAACCACAACAACTTCTTATACAATCACCTACAGCAGTGAGCTGGGTGGGCAATACCAAGCTGCTAGGCAACAGCACAACCCCTGTTAAAGCTTCAAGTTTGTTACGGTGGTGTGCTGTAGTGCTGCATAACTGAAATAACCATTGCATGTTAAAGCAGACAACGAAGCACTTTTCCCATCAGAAAAGAGCCCTTAGTTTGGCAAGTCACCACACAAACCATATAAAGCATTTCTATTCAGAGTTAACTTCAATGATACTATGAAAATCCAGTTTCCCTATCCGCAGACAGAAGTCTTTTCACTCACAGATAGTACGAGGATAAGAACCAGCCCAACACAACCTTGAGGGTTTGGCGGAACAAAACCAGGTTGCTGCCTTGATTGAATCTGTAAGCTGAAACATGGTGCTTATGTACATTCAGGATGGCAACTTGCCCTCATTACACGCAAAGTGAAGGGCTGAAACAGTTAACTACTGAAAGCATACTGTGCTTTCCCACAGCTCCTCTGAAGAATGGTCAGAAGAATGGACAACTTCTCCCCAAATTTGACACGTCAAGCAAAGGATAAATTTACTATAACACAAGGAACTGTGTCACTAGGGTCCTAGAAGGATAGATCTTTATAATGCCGGTAAAAACACCAAACTTTTAGAATACATCTATATTACATCTACAGTGAGACCAGCATGACTAAAATAACCAGCTCAGGTCTTTGCAGAAGTCTACTTTTACAAATATGAAACTCAGGTTGCAGCGATTTGCCTTGCTTCTTGAAGATATTTTACAACATGCAGTGCTCTGTCCATTACATCTGTTAATATTAGTAGACTAGTTATTAGTGAAACATGGTACCATCAGAGTGATCTAGGCTGTCTTGGAACGATCATTATCCAGGCACAAGCAGTAAAATATTCTGCTGGTAAAATGAGAGGAAAAGAAAAAAAAAAAAGTAATAAGAAATTAGCACTTCAAAATTTAGAATAATGGACAGACAATTTCAGAAAAGAAATAAACCAGCCATTTTTACACATTTTAACTGGGGAAAACATTTCAGTTTTCTTGCTGGCAATTTCATTTTCCCATTTGGTTTTGAATACATGTAAATAAAGCTATACCTTAGAACAAAGAGATTGGGTAGAGCTGAGAAAATAGCATAGTGTGTAAGCTTCTCTTTGATGTTGAGCAATTCACTCAACAATCAGTTCAGTTTGTCCAGAATCCAACTTTAACAGCAGCTTCATCAAATTCACATGTAATGAACCTGTCTCCTGGGTATATTACTGACTGCTGAGGGATTGATCAGGAAAGCAAACTTCTTACCTATTTTGTCACCAACATACTCTTGAGTGTCTATTCAACTCTTTCTTAACACCAGTGTGTGTAACTGCCCCTAGAACATCAGAAAGAAGTGAAGTCAGAACAATGTTCTTTATATTTTTTTATTAGGCTTCTGCTTTTGAAAACAGACTGGAACTTTGCCAATCAGATGCAAAGCAAGCTTAGAGAAACCAAATAATACCTATGGCTCTAATGTTCCAAGGTTCACAATCTACAGCTGTTGGCAAATAGTGAATATCACATATAAATACCCTTTGTAAGAGATGTATCTTTATTTAAAACTTGATTCTTATATAAATAAAGTATTTCAGGCAAGTAATGTCAAATTGTTAACAGTGATATGAAGCACTCTGCATGTCATTTATTCCTACTTCCATGCAAAAAATATTGAAAGACCTAAAACATTCTTGGCTTCTAAAGAAGAAACCATATTGGATCTTTCAGCTATTTCCTTTGGGATAACGTTAAAGTCAACCCTGAAACATCAACAGGACATCTGAGGAAAAGGAATGGTAAGAGAGAAATCATAAGAAGAAATGATGATAGTTGTGGGGGTCTTGAAAGTTAGATAAACATTTCATGATTTAGCTGGCTTAAAGACATTAGCCTTACTGTTGCCTGTAGCAGTATTATACTGCAGTCATCCTTTGTACAAATTATATCAGGCTATCTATTTTACTTTCTCCCAATTAAAAAGTTCATGTTTCTTTTCCACCAAGACTGACTGATAATAAGAAAAAGGAAATATTGGAAACAGGTTTTGAAGGTAACTTCAAAGTATTCTTTTTGGCGGATAACTTAAGATTTTTCTCCCACCAGTTCACCCATCCCCACCCTTCTTGTCAGCTCTTAAACATATTTTTCAACTATTCCTCTACTCGTTGGTTATTAGATTTTTCTCCTTTCCCACTTGCCTGTTAACTTGGAACCCTTCTTCCAGATTATCACTTTTTCAAAACTATTAGTCCTAACCATGGTCACGGTCCTTCTACTCATCCAATAGCTCATGTTAGAAAACAGAAACATTCTATTTCGCTGAACTGGAGATTACCTAGGGAAGATACAATCCTAAATAAAGAGAAAGTGCTGTATTTTTCTTTACATTTTTCAATGGTGAAAGAATGTCAAGCTTTTTCCATGCTTAGCCTAGCAATTGGAAAGGCACTAGATTTAAAAAAAAATAAAATTACTATTATTCTTATACTGGGTAGATACGCTTTAAAAAGGTTGTTCTTTTTTTTTTTGGTTGCTGTGGCTCCAGATAAAGGTAAATTTGAAAACATTTGATTTTACTGTTCAACAGAAGAAGCATTAAGTTAGATTTCTTTGCTCATGGGAAAGGAAAGGTTGTGCAGGAGTGGGTGGAGTTGAGTAAGAAACCTGGATGAGAGGGGAAGCAGGCTTTCCAGAAGTGGGAGAGGCAGGTCATACCAGACTTGGGAGGTGCAAACATCAGTAACAGCTGGCACATGAAGCCTCGTGAACCCAGTTATAACTTTTTTGGACACTTGCATAGCCAAAGTAGGCAGAGAAGCCATAGCTGTTCTCCAGAAGCCTAACTAAGCTTCTTAGCTAGGCCCTGAGCTAGAGCACAGTCAGAGTACCTCTGGGGCAAATGCAGCAGGTTAGAAAGATCCCAGATCACTCTTGTTTCAGATGCTCTCTGGAGGAACAGATCTTTATTTTCCAGAATCTTTTAAAAGACAAATCTTCTAATGCCTGGGCCAAGAACCGCAATGGTCCAGGAGCATCAGTCTGTGCTGGACCCAAACTGTTACCTCAGATATCTTTTGATTTTTTGTGGGCTACTGGAAATGTAATAACTTTCAGACATCCAAACCAGCCATCTGCCTAGGACCATCATCAGCAGTGTATTCCACACCAGCTGGCCAAACATAGCCTACACACCTCAGCCTATCTGTACTTTTCCTTTCTCTTGAGCAACGTTTGTCATGTAATATGAGGAAACCAGCTTGGGCTTTAAAGCTAGATCCAACCTCATCAAAGTAAACACAAGACTTTCCAATGACCTCAGTGGAATTTGGATATGGCCCTTCACCTTCTTCTGTCTTTGAAATATAGATGATGATTTCGAAAAGTCCTTTGTGGCTTTGCATATCTTTTCTGCATCTAAGTCTAGTACCTTATAAGATGTTTACACAGAGCCGGGTGTCTTGCTGCTTCTCTTTCCATCTTTTTGTTGTTGTTGTTGTTTTAGTAAGTATTAAATCCTTTAAACAGGGGCTTAGCATGCTTAATTTGTTTCCCATTACCGACCTGAACTTTTAAAAACCAGATGTCAGTCTTGAGCTGCACCTCCGTGGAATTTACACCTCATCTCAACAGTATAGCACTGCTCCTGTTGCTGGAGAAAACAGCTGAGTGACCAGGTCTGTACCTGCCACAGACAGACTCTTCTTTGAGAAAAATAATAATTAAAAGAAACACTTATCCTTCATGCTTTTGTTGAAATTGTACTAAAAAACTCCTGGAGTATTGGAGGCTAGCATCCATGGCAACATAATATTTGCAGGCTCGAATCATAAGAAAGCTGTAAACGGCTATGTGAGTTCAAAACAAATGTTTAATTCCTTCAAGCAGGGAAGTCACAAGACATGTTTTAACAGATATGAAACCAATAAAGGTGCATGGCTATGCATATCCCTAACTTGATATTTCTCATATTACTCTGAACGAGACAATATTGCCTGCCCTTTTCTCCCACTTCCCCCCCCAAAACCACTCTGGATATAACATTTCAAAATATATTCATTTCCCTTTTAAATGTGTGTAAGTGAAACAGGAATAATATTGGAACATTTGTTCATTCTTCTGACAGCTGTTCCGTGATGACCCCATTTCAGGTTTGCATTCTTCCTCTCTCTGCCTAGGTACACCTATCTGACCCCTATTGGTACACATTTCTGACCTACATTGGCATTCTGATCTGGTACATTATCTGATCACTGTTCTACTACCAAAGATGTTTGAACAAGCCACAGACCTAATAGAACATGTCTTCACATTCCTTGGGGGAGGAGGAAGCTGCCTATACCTCTTGGTCATGTTACTATTTCTTAGTCAACTGTCACCTACCTTTCTGCAGTTGATCAGTCCCTCCTTAGCTTTGGTTAGCACCTCTTTAGGCACCCTTGGCTTTATATGAAGGGAAGGACACAGCAACAGTCTCCTTTCTACATCAAGGAACAACATGAGATTCGTTCCACTAAACATGATCTCTAACACTTCTGCTGAGTGGTGACCTGTTTCTTTCTTCAGAAGCAGGGCTGCTTTTTGCGCAGTTTGGTTTTCCTGCTTGTTCTTATTTCACTCATCTAGTTTGGGGGAACGTGGAGAAACACAATGTTCTAAACTCTATTAAGTAGTACAGACTTCACAATTTCTCTCTAAACAATGATGTCCTTTGGTCTTATTGGGGTTCACAAGTATGCTGAAGAACAGATATGTCCCTGACTAAAGTCACCAACCAGTGCTCCCTGTTATGGAGACTTAAAGGATTACTTAGGTGCAGTGCCCAATCATTAATACATCCTTAGCCCCTAGTAAATGCAAAGTGATTTTTCATGGTGCCTGAACACCAAAACACATGTTCTTCAGTATTGCACCAAAATATTTCTGTCGTCTCCTATTTTAAACTTTTTGGGGCAAGACTTCTCTCTATCTACAATGATTATATTGTAATAAACATAATAGGCCTCTGATCTTATTTATAAGACTAACTCCAGAGCCGTGGTATTACTAGAGTTCCTATTTGTAATAAAACTAAAACAAAACTCTCTTAATCTAATAGATTAGAAAAAGACTAAGACATGCTTCAAAACAGCAGTTCACCAAATGTTAAATCAATGGGTTGTCGACTAAATTTTTTTTTCCATCCATCATCATATTCTCTAATCTGCTCCTTTAACAGAAAAAATTATTTAAAAAGCTCCTAAACATTATTCTGATCATGACCTCCAGACCACAGAAAATGAATCTTGGGCCACAGTTCAGGAAGTGTTACGCATAAGTGTTTGAACTTCATCAGGAACTGGCACTGCAGAATTTTTAAGAGGATTTTGCTTTTCTTCCACATTTCTCAAAAAGTCTGTTTCTTGAAGATCATAAGTTTGTGAATGACAGGGGAAAATACTACTTCCCCACTGTTAACAAAGGGTATGTTTCTGTGGTTCTAAACTCTGTTACTAAGGTATTTTATAATCTTCTACCACTGTAGAGAGAATGAATCTTTCTTATCTGTTCTGTTCTGTCAAGACATTCTTCATGGAAGAATTTAGATATATAATTGGTAGAGAAAACAAAAAATAAAAGCTTAATACTCCTCTGGTTTTCCTAAGGACTGATCCAAAGATACTACAATTTTCATGTCAAAATCCCTTTTGTGTGCAAAATTAGGGACTGTGTTATATCAAAGACATGTTCACTGCTCGCCAAAAGCAATAAAAGTCCAGTATTGTTTAAAACACAGAAATAAAGCAGAAGCCTTGAAGTGGAATAATTGACACTTTCAGCTAGGAGGTACAGCACTGAGGCACTTCTAACCTTTGTAGGAGCTGGTAGTGCTTAACATCTTGATTTATTAATCACTTATCCCCTAAAAATCATCCCCAAGAAAGAATTTTCGAGTAGTTTTGAGGGGAAGGATCAAACTCAGACTTTGAGCATGTAGAAGTAACTCCAAGTTTTCCTATATATTACCCAACAAAATAACCTAAGTGATCTCAGTGAGTTCTGAAAACGGGACTTGGGTATCTGTATTCCACAGACATTAATACTATTTAGGGCCTGAATGCCTGAAGATCTTTTAAAGGTTGTGTACACGTGCATTAACTTCTTTTATTCTTTATCCCAGGCTCCAATTCTTTCTGAGATTGTGGGTAGAGGAATTTACAATAACTTATATTCGTGTTATGTAAATTCAGCTAAATGCAAAACAAACTCAAACTCATTTTCTTTAAACAAACATCAGATTTATCCAATCACGTTGTTCACTGTAAACCTAAAAAAAGACTTCTCTAAACTAATTTGGTTATTTTCCCCCGAGCTGTACCAATCGGTTTAATAGAAGGTGTTACATTTTCCTAACGATTTGGTCAATGGACTGGGCAGAGCAATTGTGAAGAGCAGAGATGACCATAAGTTCATATGCATAAGACGTATTTTCTAAGAAGTGTTTCTAAAAAATATAATGCCAAAGTTCTTAATCCATGCAAGAAGGACATCAGTAGTGGTACCTTCTGTAAGCTGTTCTATGTAGCTCTAACAAGGGAAAACAGTGTATTAGAACGGGATATTATTATTATGAATGCAGAACTAATATCACATCCATGTTATAGATATAGAGGAGAAAGTACTGTACAGAAATACAAAGTATAGAAATAGAAAAAAGATTCTAATAACTGGACTCAGCTGGACTTCTTCATAGTAGACATTATACAGTATATGTCCTAATAAATATATTTCTTGGCTAAATTGCACCTATAACCAGAAAATATGAATTCATTCTGCTGTTTGACCTTTGCCCTTGAATTTAGCAAAGCTCCATACAAAATTCTTGCCAACAAATCAACACAAGATCAAAATCACATTTCTTATTTCTCTCAATGCTATTGTTAGAATCTTAACATGCAACTGTTTGAATTTTATTTTTTTTTACAGATATGTACACTATATTATATTATGTAGGAAAAGAAATTCTGTGCTGGAAGTCCAGGTCTGGGGTGTGTCTGATACTTAGTTTATCTACTTTGAAGGCCTCCTCAAGGGCTGTGCCTGATTGATGGATTGCCGCCCATAATGAACTGAACATGAGGCAGATCTTCCTCCCAGCACACATTCTCCTCTTTTAACATGTACTTGCTCTGGGACATTTTTTTGGCATGGATAAATCAGCTGAAATGAAAGAATAACTTTTCAAAATTTTGAAGCCTCAGCTTAATGCTTTTTGGTAACAATATCATTTGAAGAAGACAAAAAGTTAGAACTAGGTGGAACATCAAGCATTTTAGAAAAACTGCAATGTGAACCTTAAAGTCAGTCACATGGATGTTGGTCCATATTAACATTTATACACTGATCAGGTAAATCCAGAGTAAGCTAATGAAAGTGGTGTGATTGAAAGGTTTAGGAGAACGTTCTTAATTAAACAATCCAATCAGCAGTGTTATATTTAAACAATAAGTTATATTTGCACAAAAAGACAAGGATCACATGCTGTCCAAGAAAATCTCTCTGATGGTAATGAGAGAGAAATAGAATTGAAAATATGTAACTTTGTATCTATCAAAATATATATATGCAGCCAAAAAAAATAAATAAAGAGTAGCTAAAACTAAAGAAAAGCAAAACTGAAGTTTTACAAGAAGCAACGTCTCAGAACATCTGCCTCTCTGTTTAACTCAAGCAAGATCACAGTAATTTTTTGTATATGTCATAACTTTCAAATCTCTCTTGGAGATCCCAAATCTTTGGGTCACTTTCATTTTGGCTTCTTTTGTCCAGTGTGGAGACTTGAGGGCAGGATCAGGCACAGCACTTATAGGCATATCACAATTATTTATTAGCTAGTGCATATAGGCATGGGCTGGGACAAGTATGTTGTGAGGAAAAGCTATGGCTTGCCCTGGGATAGATGAAGATATATGGCAAGGTATAGGCTAAGATATATTCACACACAGCAGTATAGTCACCTGATAAGTGTCTGCTAGCCATATTGCCACCAACGAAGTGCAGAAGTGTTAAGTTCTGCCGTTCTTTGAAATAAACCGATTCTCAGTATTGCTGATTTACCAACATCTGAATCTACCTTTTTTCCTCAGATTTTGTACCTTTCTCTGCTGGTGTTTTTATTCTGAATAATTAATTATTAACATATTATTAACACAGCAATCTCACTTCTTTGCTTCCACCTTCTTATTATGCACAACTTACTGTCCTATGTGCTCTCTCACAGATTAATCGTACTAGCTACTGCTCAGTGCTAGCTGCACCTAGATCACAAGATGAACCTCCCGAAACTAGAATCAGGTCACGTTGTTGGTTATGTAAGTCTAATGACACATGAAAGTGGAAAACTTCCATCTGCAGTTGACCAGGACATTACATGCCCTCTAACATAATATATCAACTTGATTTTTGCAATTCATATTTAGAGGTGAAATGGCATTCCATCCATGTGCCCATGTTCTGCGTTGATACCTTACTGATCTTGAGCAGAGGTCCTGTCCTAGGTTTCAGACTTTATTGACTTTATTGTGATTATAGTCTATCACTGCAATCTGTGCCTGCTGCCACCACTAAGCTGCTCATCAGTAGTTAAGGATTCCTGCACTCAGCTGTCCTTGGTTGCAGATGTGTTGCACAGCTGTTTAGAGCAATAACTCAGTATCTGTCAACTATTAGGACACAGGTTTTTTTTAGCCACCAAACTCCAGAGGCAGAGGCAAGAGTTTTAGGTAATCTGAAAATCTGTATCATAGGGTAAAGTCTTCCTTACAAAAAGTATATTCATATAGTAAACCAAACTTGTCTTTCCAAGGAGGGCTGTGAATCTTTATCAACAGCATGATGACACTAATCCACTGCTGAGTTCATTATTTTTTAAGTTTTAAGTCTTCTTTTAAGAGCAAAATCTTAAAGACCCAAAGCTGGGTTTCATCCTAGATATTAACTCCTTAGTGTCAGTGAGGGTTTGTACATTTTATAAAGGTTTGACATGGCAGATAAAGGAAGAGTCTCTGTGGAATGGATACAGATGACTTTTTTTTCTTTCTCCTGTTTTTTCCATTAGCACTGGAATGCCTCAAAAAAGAGAAGGAAAGATCCATTAACTGTCAACAATTATTTAGGGACTCCTTCTGCATGGATCATTTATAGAGCCATTAGTCACTTAACTCCATATTGAGAGGGCGGCCTAACATGACTCCTAGTTCAGGGTTTGCTCCCTCAAGTGTTCACTTTAGATTGCTCAAAAAGCATTTGCATACAATACGACTGGATCTGATAGGAAAAAAACTAAATGTAGAATCTCAGGAGAGGAAGGAATAACCATCTCAGACTTTTCCTTCAGTACCTCTGGAGAGGTACTGTAAGACCCTCACCTAAAAGTTAGGTTCCAAGAGCCAATTTCTTCCTTTCCATCCACATTCCAGTTTTCTTTATTAATGTCCTAACAATCCTACTATGAAGCATCTGCCCTCCTAGGAGTGACTGAAAATTTGCTGCTATTTTTTTCTTTTTTTTTTTCCTTCCGTTGGCTTGCTTTTTTTAAACACCCAACTGATCACCTGAAGAATTTTAGTTATCCCTTGATAAAATATCAGAAAGTTTCATTCAAACTGCACTTGTTCTTTGGTTCAGAACAGTGGCCTATCTGCATTGCTATTTACAGTTTCATGAGTTAATCTAGATGGTTACAGTCAGAAAGTTATCAAACACTGGGCTACTAAATGCAGTTGCAGTGAAGCAATAAAAAGCAGAAGTGGAACCAGTCCAGACTTCTTCCTTTCTTATAGATTTCTCCATAAGCAACTCTACACTTACTAAACATTCATTGTTATTGTAAAAGTCTTTTGCTAAAGACCAAAAAGGTTGCATTTTGTTGTTGCTTTGTTTTTTTTTTCTTTCTCCTTGACACTCCAGTAATAGTGTCATCTACCTTTTCTCTATTCTGTTTAACACACACATACAAATCAAATAAACTTGTACTTTTACATTTCTCTTTGCAACATGCATATTTTAGCATAATCTAGCTATGGAAGTTTGTTTGTTTGTTTGTTTGTTTGTTCATTTTTTTGTTTCTTTGAAAAGATATTTTTATAAAGAGCCTCTCTGTGCTTTTGTATGTCATACAGGTCCAGTCCCCATGGCAGATCATTCAAAATGTCCTATTAGGTTGGAAAAGTTTTGACCGCAGTGCAAAACTTAATTCCACCAAGCCAAGCCCTATAATTATGTTAATTATTATTCACAAGTTTAGCAGCCGCTTCCATAGACTCATACTTTTTTCTTATATGATTTAGAATACTTTCTCAGGAAGATCTGGAAGGTTTGTTTAAATGCACATTCTGTGATTTAAGTGGTGAATTAAAAGCATTAGCCTGATGAATGCCTCTTT
>NW_009193469.1:0-33280 GCF_000690835.1 Fulmarus glacialis | reverse complement strand
TTTCCCTCTCTGCATGCTGTCTTGTTTCATATGAACAAAATTTCCTCCTCTCCACACATAGTAGAGATAAATCAGGTATCAATATGATACTGTTTTCTATTTGAGCACAGGAAATAAAAGGTTTTCAGAGATTTCTTGACACCTCTACAATCTTGTTTTCAATTTAAACCTGTAGACACAGTTTGCCACCTTGTGGCAAATGTGCTTTTAAAAACTACAATGAATAGGCCTGTTGTCACAAATCATGTCTTATTACAATCATTTTCCAAACAATAGTCTTTAAAACATGGGCCCTCTTTTCATAGGAACCAAAATTTAAAAAAAAAAAAAGTCTTTTTTTTTAATGTAATCTCTCAATTTAACTAATTGAAGTACACTGCTGATATCTGCAGCCAAGAAAAAACATTTAAGCATTGTTCACACCAGCCTTGGAAGTCATATAATTTATGTAGGCTCTTGACAGCTAAGTAACAAAAGGCAAAGTCTTTCATGCATACAGGTGCAGTTTTATTAAGAAAAAAGTTTTTTTTTCTTAAGATCAGTGATTATGGTTAAACTACCAGCAAAGACCAAGGAAGGTATTACAAGAAGCTGATGTTTCAGTTTGGTGGTGAAACCACAAATAAACATTGGAAAATTGGATTGAGTCAACCAGAAATAAAAATACTGCAGAATTATTTTCTGTTCTTTTCCAGTCATTTTATATAGAAAGAACAGCTTGAGTAGACTTACCTGTATTCATCTAGGATGCTAGAAACAAAGATCCAAACACCTTTCTACCTAATTTGGAGCTACAGCTACAGCCATCCTGAGTATCTAACTGTTAGACAATAGAATCTGCTTCCTCTTTCCAGGCCATTCACTAGTCAAATAGTTTCTAAGAAGGCCTATAAACAAGTGTTTTGGACATAAATCTGAAATGTAACAGACATAAAATTTGTTGCCAGATACAGACTGGGAGAAAAGGGGCTCTGAACCTCGGTTCACTGTATCCCAGAGAACTCCTCTAGAGAGTGAGCACGTGTATCGGAGAACTACTGCCACTCCTACATTGGCTTGATAAATTATTCCACAGACCCTCTCCTTTCAGCCACATTTTGGATTGTCTTATTACTATTGTCTCAACCTGGACAGTCATTAGAAGAGTTTTAAGTCACCTGAAATGCTTCTCTGTTAATTAGCTACTAACTGGGAAGAAAACTGGGCTAGACAGTTTGCTTTTATTTTTGTTGTTTTTGTTTTTTTTTTTTTTTTTTTTTTGAGTTAACTGGCTAAACTAGCTTATGGCAATGCCAGGATTTACTCAGATTTAATAACTCCAGCTTCAGGCTGTCTTGTCTTTATTCTAATTTTTGCCAAATGTAGATTCAGTTTTGCCTAGAAGTTTCTTTTGGCCCACAGATCCCATCCAGGGAATCTTCTTGTTTTATATGTGTTTCACTGCTTTGGTACAGGCTCTGAGGCATAAGGTAGATGTGACAGAGAAACTCATGTGGCTTAGGCTGATTAGTAATTGTCAGCAGGTCCTTATAAATTAGTCTCCTAAATACCAACTACACAAGAGAGTAACCAACTCTTTTTCACATACAGATATTCTCAAAAAACAAGAGCAGTACTTCATTGGAAAGGGTTTTCCTCAGCTGCAAATGTTGTGTTTTCCATCAAGTTTTTAATATTAAGCCATAAAGGACAGTTGGAAAGCTGTCCAAAAAGTAAAGAGCAATTCATGTACTTACTTCAAAGTGGCAGAGAGTTCTATGACAAATTATTGAGTGTTTCTGTAGCATGTAATGTGCTAGCTCATTTTGGGACGTCATAAAACATAGTTCTCTGGATGACTTTTTCTCCATGTACTTAGGAAAACTTCCATTTCTGTTTTGAATGAGAGATGAAATCAGACCACACGGCTGTTTCTCAAAGGCATAGGTCTCTACAGTCTTCCTCCTCTTATGAACAGAAGATCTTTCCTGCCTCCTCCTTCTTACTGTCTGTATATATACACTATTTGGATTGCTTGTTTTTTGCTTGTACTTTGAAGCTCTATTGACATATTATCTTATTTCATATCACTTTATGGGCTGATGTAGTCATGCCAAGATTGTCTTCTCTTCCACTTGTGGTTTTTTTTCCTTTAGAATGCAAATACAAGCCTCCCTCTCTGCTCCATCCAAGGAACAATTAATGCAATTGCAAAACGAGGGGAAATTAGGTAGCTTTAACTTGCCTAATCTTTCAGTATCTATATGCCAGACTAGTTTCCTAGGTGAGGTTACAGGAGCCTTAAGATGGTTTCACTTGCTGCAGCTATTTTGAAAATCAGAAGTAAGTAATGCATATGTTAACTCAGCCTTGGCCATTTTCTAGGTTCAAGATATAAGAAAAGCTCCAGTATTTAGCAGTAATAAGACTGAAAATCTGCCCAAAGTCGATTGATTCCTTTCCTCCCCTTGTTTACCAGGAATCTTTTAATTCCTTTGTGTTTCTAATGCATGGCACTCAAGAAGACGACAGAATACCTGAGCTCTATCATAAAAACACAAGAGTTCAGGCTCAAGAGCTTTCTGATGCCTAAATTAAATACGTTTAGTCTATCAGCAGTTCTGTCATACCCTGCTAAGCTACTTTGTTCTTCCTCTGTGTAAGTATACACCTGTATCAAGACACCCAGGAGCATTAAATAACGACTTATTTTTAAGCCTCAAGCATATTAAAAATCAGCATAAAATAAGGACGATAAATATTCTAGCATGTAGTAGATTGTAATGACTCTGTTTCTACACTACAAATCTGAACTTTTAAACAAATCAGAAGTAAAACAACTTTTTAGGAAGATGAAAGCTGCAATTTCTTGTAAATCTGAGATCAATGCTTTAAAGAAAAGGGGGGAAACACCACTTAACGCCATGAATCTTCAGTAAAATTGTGGGAGCCATCATGTAAGTTAAAAATGCAGTACCTAATCTAACTTTTTTCTTCATATCTAAATTACTAGCTTTTGGGCTAACATGAAAGATATTCAGCTCTTACTCACAGTGGATAGATGACTTAGTCACTAGAGGCAACTACCCAATTAGGAGGAAAGTGCTCCTAATAGCAGCTGAAGAACGAACAGCTGCAGATAACATTACTGTATACATCAGATGGTATAACCGATATGCTTTTCCCTTCATGCTCTAACATAAGAGTGGAAACTACCTTTGGGGGAATAATAGATAAAGTAGCTAAGTGTTGCATGGCTTTGTATCATTGAGCATATCATTTGGAAATGTCTAAACAGAACTGTTGTAATGAATTTAAATTATGTTCCTTCCCAATTACTTGTAAACCCAAATTAACTTGCAAGGCATAATTAACAAATTAATTGTTAAAGCAAATTAACTTCAATATTCTAGAAGGTTTCCCGTGTTCAGACTAAATATACTACTTATTAGCTGTAAGTATTTGCATACATAAGCATGAGGTTTCTTAAAGTTCTTTTCATTAAAATACGTTCTTGCCTTTTCAAGGTGCAGTAAAGGCAAGGGACGCCGGTGGGCAGGGGTAGATGTTAAGTTGCTTTGGGATGTAGCCGTATAATTTTATGAGGAGGTTTTGGGTTTTTTTAGTTAAGAGAAAAAAGGAAAACATCATTTTTTAGCAAGCATTGATTGAGACTTTCATCCAAAGGGTTAAATTCTGTTAATTTTTTTAAACAATCCCTGTCTACATTCCAGAAATTCCTCTGATTTTTTTCCATTAAGATAAATGAGAAGTATTTGAAAACTTTAACTTTGATTTGACCAAGATTTTTTTTCTTGGTAATCTTAACACAAAATTCTGCCCACTTTTAAGCATAAAATTTAGACTGGGATCTAGATAAATACACACAGGTGGTCATTTTATCTCTATAAAAAATCAAACCAAAACCTCAGGCATAAGCACCTTTAGGGAGTTCAGATCCATATTTGAATCCAAATGCTGTGGCTTAGGCTCTCTTCAACAGATACACATGCAGTAATTGGAAATCATCTCGTGCTGCTTGGAGGGAACTTTTGAGGAGCATAACATCATTTCTTCCTGTGTCAGGGAATAATGGATGTAAAAAGCCACCCAACCAGCATATTAAGGTCTACATGTTTTCTTCTGTACTCTGAATACAATTAAGTTTTCGTGGGTTCCTGCAGGATTTTGTGGGTTTGCTTATTACAGAAAACCATAATTTTTTTTGAGCCCTTGGAGTAAAATCAACAGTCTCATGTAAAGAAAATTATCTTACCTGACAACTGCATGTGGGGTTTTTAACTTGACTATGGCAACACGAGGCTTTTGCTGTCAGTGTGCCTGTACATCTGTGTTCCTAATTTTGCACTTCCTTTCTGCTCCCAGTGAAACCAATACTTTATTAAAGAAATTTGGCAGGGGAGTAGAAGTATCAAAGATAATGAAGCTTCTACCTGTTTTGTGAAAATGGATGACCAGCTACAGCAAGAGAATCTATGTGTTGTGCCTAATGGAGGAAAAAAAGAGATGTTCGTATTCATGCCTCTCCCACATGGGAAGAGTTTTTAAGCAGGTCCCAGACACAGGAAAAGTTTCAAATGGAGCCTGTGCTTTCTTAGACTCTGAAGTCAGTCAGGCATGCAACAGAAATATATGGAGCACAAGACTTCCTTATTTCCTGTGCTTGTGGAACTCCTCATTTAAGTAATTAGTCTTCATGACTGTATACAAATAGCTTATATAAAGAGAATGCTTCTGGTACAGTTGTTTTTTATACGAGAGCAGATGAAACACCAGTTGTGCAAGAGATTTCCCTTTGTGAATTAACCTAACAACTGCAGGGTCAATTACCTCTTATCCTCCCACAGACTGACTTGGAACAGCAGCTGTCTGTTGTGTTCTTGCTGCCTGGAAGGCATAAGAGTATGTGATAGGTACATTGTTTTAATTAGCATTCTTGCATGGACTTACATACAATTAATGTTAAATTTAGTGCATGATGAAGCAGCTTGAAAACTGTCAGAAGGAAGGCAGCTGGACGAGGCGGTTGTTTTGATCTCTTGTGTACCTTGAATCTACCAGGAAAAGGTCTGACTTGCTTCTAATGAACATGGCCAGTGCGCCTTATGTCTTAAGTATGGCTCATTGCTTTTCAGTCTCATTTCCTAAAAGTCTTGGCTGAGTAAAATACCTCGTTATGCCCTGACATGGAAAAATAACCATGACTATTTCTTAAATTTCTGAAGCAAGTTCTGTGGGAGACATACATTCTCAGAAATGCCTGAGCAATATTTTGGCTCTTCAACCCTGTTATGATACCACAACATCTCAGAGTTTACCCTAGAGGTAAATGCAGCAAGATATCCTTGCTGAAAGATTTTTTGGTGGTACTTTTTTGGTTTGCAGTATGGTCTTTTCATTGTGAAGACCAGAAAACTGTGCAAGATAACTTGAAAGATTTGGACTTTTTTCTCAATATATTCACAAGACATAAGGGCATCTCTGAGGCATGGGTTAGAGTTAACTGTCTACAGAGAAATTTTCATATGAATAAACTTTGGAATGTCTGTAAATAAAGCAACCAAAATACTATCATGCAACTTGTGGCTGCAATGTGGAGGAAAGGTTTTCCTCAGAGATGCTTCTTCTCTAACAGTCTTCCCATATTTTACCTCTCATAACATGATTTCTTCTCTTTTCTCTAATATTTTGTGATTTGTCAGAGGTTTTGTTTTCAAATGTAAGTGATTTTATAGGGGAACAAGGTATAGATGAGAATATCTTACTGTTGCAGACACTTCCATCAAAACAATTTGCCTCGTTCTTGGAAGAGGCAGCCTTTTCCTCTGTGTCTCTCTCACAGTTGTAACTGATTTACCAGCTCTCTCTTTCTCTTTAGCACCTACAATTTTGCACTTTAAGAATCCCTAGCCCCAGCTTTTTCTGGGAAGGTGAGTCTGGCTGTAAACATAACTTCTAAAAAGCTACTCTGGAAGAAAAATTAAGAGCAGAATAGTCTAAGGGGGACAAAAAAAAAAACAACAGGAGAAAAATAAAAAGAAAGGACTCTATCCCCAGGCATATCTATGTGTTTAATTATAAAATTAAGGGTTTCGTCCTGGGATATCTAAATCAGTAATCCCCAGTGAGTAAGACATTAACACCTTTCACCATGACAGTACTTTCCTGAAAGTGTTCCTCCACACTCCTTCACGGTCCTTTACACACAGTCCTTTACCCTTATTAGCCAATAAATCTGTCATTTAAAAAATATAGAAGATTTTCTCCTTTAATATTTCTTTCCTTCAGTATAGCAAACAAAAGACACAGCTCTCCATTGTCTGAATGGCGGGAAGTATTTTAAAGAACACTAACAGGATTTTTCTGAAAGCATGTATTATTATGCTGCTACTGGTGCTTTTAGTCTCATTATCAACAAGACAAATAATTTTTATTCAACTCTATTTATACATGTGGTAGACCAAGAGAAAATGTTTTTAAAACGGCTCAGTGAGGTGTTACTTAAATGTGGTTTTCAGCTTCAAGTGATTGATTATCTATAAATTCAAAGATTTAATTCCAGAAGGCTCTAGGACACTGCACTCTTCCTCCTCGTTGCAAGTCGTACTTGAGCTGAGATTACAGCAGGTGAAAGTTCTAATGTCTGTTCAACAGACCTTATGAAATAATTACATCCAGGACACATTTGGCTCTCATTAGATCCATGACTGAAGGAGCAAAATCTTTTGAAAGAAGGAAACTTCCCTTGCCCAAGCAACACCCCACATCCACAGAAAAATATCCTGTAGGCAAGTTTTTCCTCTCCTCAAAACATGCTTAGTAAGCATAGAAACCCAACTTTGTGGACCTACCACTGTTTTTTAAATCCCATGAGGTTTTCATTTCATAGGGTATTACTAATTAATTATGTGTCTTAGTCTTCTTTTACCTTCCAGTGTTTTCCCCTCTACTATATTTTATAGCTCTGAATTTTTGTGTGGTTTCAGTTCTCTATTTTTTCTCCCTGTTGTCTCCAGCTGTTCCCTCCAGCAGTGTTACGGCTCTCCCGTATGATAAAGAATCACGATCACTAGTCTAAAAAGTAGTTTCAGAAGAGGAAGAAAGTAAATGCACTATTTTATATTCATGATTCCTGCTTTCTTTTGTTTGTTATACTTTGTGCAGATGATGATCTTCAGAAATTCATTCTGGCCCAAAAAATTCCCTCATAAATCAGACCCAGGAGATTCTGTCTAAATCTTCTCAATAGACCAGGCAGCAGAGAGTTGGCTCAGAGCTTCACTATTTTCTCCCTCAAAATACATTTTTCTGTTTCTTGCCTGAGGCCTTTGCTTCATTTTCTGTGACCAGAGATGTTGCCTAAGTGTGAAAGGAAAAGGAAACTGTCAGCAACTCAGACTGGGTATACAATTGGCAGCAGAACATTACAGACTTTCTCAAGTCCAAAACCACTTTTTTCCACAATACATGACAACCGTAGACCTTCTGTCATCAAGACTTATATCTGGAATGGCAGCCTTGGAAGGCCTTAAGAGTGAGCGACTACTGATATTTTCTTTGATAACCAGATAATTAATTCATGAGAAGCTGTGGGAGTTGAGCACATAGTTACTTATGGAAATTCCAATGAGTATCTATCTGCATCTTCAGGTGCCAAATCTAGTCCCATGCATCCTGCTGGTTCCTAACAAACCTTGAAGTCTGAGCGCTGTCAGCACCCTCTAAAATTACTTGAAGACTGACATGGGAAAGTTACTCTAATGTTCTGGGGTGTATTCATATGAATGTCAAGAACAGAACATAGGAAGGTCTTTCTTTCATTGATTATTAACTCATTAGAGGTCCATTGAAAAATTACTAGGAAAAAAGAGGGACTGAATTTTTAAGGTGCAGATTTGTTTGCCAAAATTCTGTAGTCATCACTGTGACTCATCTTACGCAACCACTATTTTAATTGCCTGTGTTTCTGAGATGCCTCTAGTCTGTAGCTTTCTCAAATGGTTTTAATTACAGATACCCAAGAATAATTATGGTGAAAGTAGTGCAAAAGCACAGTTCACAGTGGCCCTTGGGATGTAGGTCTACCCAGTACAAAAAGAAGCTAAAACCAGTCCTTTTATATCCTACCGTCTAGAAGATGGGTAACAGATGTTGAAAAATATTAATATATACTTCAAGAGTACCGAGGGTGGTGTCCTTCCATCATAAAACACATTAGTATTGCTGTGGTTGATTGTCTCATCATCTGCTATGAATATTTTCATCATGTAACCACCTAATATGGTAGTCTGCTTCTTAGGGAAGCTTGACTCTAGGGTTTTGAGAGATGAGGCAACTTCCCATGCCACAGCAACAGCTGCAGCTATGCTACTAAAGTATTTTCAGTCTCATCATTTTATGGAAGTTTGTATATCTATCCAACCTGTTTGATCAGTATTTTCCTCCATCATCATGTTAGAATCCTTTGAGTTAAAGAGAAAAGTTTTCCATTTCTTCATAGGTCACCCTCCCTTGTTTTATGTTTCATTCCTCAAGTAGGGACAAATGGTGTAATGAGGACAGGAAGTGCAGTGACCAAAATCCTGGGTTTACCTTCCTTTCCTGCCATGATTTCTCCTGCTTTCGTGGTCACATTTTTGTATGCCTCAGTCCCTTCTACAGTTAACAGGGTGCCCTCAAGATACGTACCTGAAAAATTCTGTGAGTTGCTACGATACTATAGCAATAGAGGGGGATTTCAAATTCTTTTTTCTGTGGCCAATCACTAAAAGTTGGGGTTTTTTTGATAGTTTGAGACTGTTGTGGTACACCCCTCCCCGTCCTGATAACTGGGAAAGCATCAGAGTTTTCAGAGTTACTAAAAAGTAATGTTTGGCAGGAAAGGGTCTTCCTGTTCAGTGTTCTGAAACATCCCAATGCTCAGGTTGCGTGAGGTGAATATCCTGTGAGTTTAAATATATCCTTTATATCATCTTCAGGAGAAGACACTGTCAGGAAATTCAATCACTCAGAATAGATCTGTTACCTTTGGAAACAAAAATCTTTTCCCTGAAAAGGTTTATTTAAGTGTTCCAGTTAAAGCACACTTTCCCAATTATTTTTCCATTTTAAAAAGTCTCATAAACTGTATGTTCTGGATCCTTTATCTTTCCTCAGATAATGATTATTATGTGCTGTAGGACAAAACTTTGTGGAAGCCCCTTGCGAGTACATCTGTAGTGTATGATGGCTATTTCCATTTCATCATGAAGATCAGGGATTGGGAGATCTAAAATGAAGGAACATCACAGACATTATTTGCTGGTAGTGCAATAAGGCTGGCCAGAAATGTTCACGGTTCGCTAACATGATTAAATAGTGATTAGGGACTACTTCAGTAGGAATACCTGACTGCTTAGTATTCATTACATATGGTCCTTTTCTAAAGCAAATGTAGAGGATCTGAGATTTTTCAGAGAATTTTTATCTCAAATAAATACTGAAAAGGAATTAATTAAATCATTGCTGTAATGCTGCTGTAGTTAACAAGACTTGGGAACATTGCAAATGGTGTTCAACTAGATGCTAAAGCAAATACATTATTGAAATAAATGGTTCTACTTGCACACTTATAGTTGAAAAAGTGCCACAACAGTTGCTGAAAGAAGAAAAAAGCCAGTAAAAATTGAAGGAAAAAGAAATTAAAAGGATATACCAGTGCAATGAGACCTCAGATGTAGTTGACTACAATTTTATTTTTCTTTCTCCTTGATGGCATTACTTATTATATTACTTATAATCATACAAATGTTAACTCTCTTTTGGGCTACCTGTGTGCTTATCTGCATCCTAAAAGATCCAAAGGTCACAGTTTTGTGATAAGAAAAGGCCACAGATTCTGCCAGTTCTTTCGTGTTAAATATTCCTTAATTATATTAACCTTTGGTAATTACAGCACTGGGACATGAAATTTAAAGATATACTCTTTCTTCAACTGTCAACCTAAAGGACTCCCATAGTGGAGTCCCCCAGCGGAATAAAGCAGTATAAAGAAAGCAAGAGATTTGCCTTGACTCTTCCACCTTTTTCTTTGATATTCTTCAATGTGAAAGTCTAAATAACGAAGATACTTTGTGAGGAGTTTGAGGAAACAAGAGAAGGAATTGTTGAATCTAGAAAAGGAGTCACAGAAGTCTAATGTGGGACTAATTCCGCTGAAGCTTGGTCTAACTTCATAGTGCGAGGAATCAGAATGGAGCCTCCCTGTCTTGAATGCCAAAACTAACTTCTGAGCCCCATCTAATTGTAATTCTTTTAGAACTTTAGAACTATATTATTTTTTTAAGGGCTGTTTTTACCAGTTAAATAATCCCATTATCCAAAAGATGTCACAAGCCCCATTCCCTGCTCCTTCAGGTCATGCTTCAGCCAGCGGGAGTCCTTATTCAAAGCATTTATAGAAAGGATGTTTAAAGGCGCTCACTAAGCCACAGAAGGTGCAGGCTGGAGCAGCTGATGCCATCACTTTCAAATTAGTGCACCGAATGTGTGAGGAATCTTATCTTGATGGTCCAGTCACAATCATATCAGTGAGCCCAACTTCTTGCCTGTGCCCTACTGACACGTCTCCTACATGGAGCTCTCCCAGGCACGGGTTGGCTGTCTGTACAAAAGTGTGACTGTATTGTCAGTCATTAAGTACACACTTATCACTATATGATGGTGTAGAATTATAAAGAGGTCCAATTGCCTGGAAAAGACACATCTTCACAGCATGTTACTGTGCCATGTGGGAGGAGTTTTCAGTCCCAAAGGCAGAATAGCTTATCCACATCAACATCTTTGATTTCCTTCTAACTGTCATCAGCAGAAGCTACTATCCCCATCTCTGACTCCTGGTTTGATGATGACTAAAGTTTAAATGAAAGTGGGTCTATGTGAAAGGAATGTTCTTTCTTATGTGCCCCTATGTGACAGCAAAAGAACTAACAGTGATCAAAATGAAGTGGTACCAACAATCATAACACATACTTCAACCACAATAAGATGGCGTTGAGAGCTTTTTTTTTTAATTATTATTATTATTTTCTCCCTATAAAAATACAAAAAAACCCAAGAAAAATCTAAGCACTCAGAAGCTCAAGAGAAGGATAGCACCCTGATGTCCAGTGCAGGAGGGCAGGGTAGTGATGGACACATGAATAAATAGCCAGAAGTTCTCATAGGCCCCAGCTGACTTGTAAACACATGTGGGTTCCACATGTTCACTTCTGATCTGAAGCTAGTTTCAGTCTCTAAATAGAAGACTTGGCAAACACGTTACTAGTCCTGGGACTCTGTTTTTTTGACAGAGCTGAGATGTTTGCTCAAGAGAGCCAGACGACTGACCCTTCAGCAAATGTGCCCCCCTAAATCTTGCTGCAAAGTTTCCACATCGCTACATCTCCAAAACTGTCCTGTGGATGGCATAAGTCTTTAAAAACTTGAAACTAATTTTCCTTTTATTTAGGTCCCTGTATATCTGTGTTATCAAACTGTGTAAATACAAGATCTCATTTTTACAGACCACAGTTATAGCAAAGAAAAGTGTTTAATATTTTGCTTAAAAGAATGAATCAACAGGCATTTTCCAAACTGACTACAGAGATGAGTACCAGGGACAATGTTGCTGTTCTCATCCAGGAGAGCACCCACAAATAGCTGTTCAGAGAGCAGACTGAAAGCTAGCAGGAGTGCTGGGAGATCCACTGCTGTGGCTTGCCCTGGGCAAGACAAGGCAAAAGCCAGAAAGGGATTCACCCTGAAGTGCAGCAGTAAACTTTTCCTGGGAGGATGACAGACTCAAAAATCTGTCCCCAAATTTTCATGATACAGTAAAAAAACCTTGGAACATGCTGCTTTCATCCTGCTAAAAAGCTTTGTTTTGCTTCTGAACTTTAGGACAGCATAAAAGATTAACAAGCAAAAGTTTTGAACAGAATAATTAAAGTTTAGGAGGACAAGATAGATCTATTATTTTACAGTCTTAAAATACTTTGCTATTTTAATTCTTTTTTTCAGAGTTTTTCTATTCAGTTTTGGGTTTATCAAATAACTGTTTTCACAAACTTTACCAAAGGATTCCTGACATGTTCTATTCAGAGATATATAAAAAAAGCCAATGAACTTTAAGAATACTGATGAATCCTTCATTTGATCCAGAACTCTGGTTATTATTATAACACACAGACACATACAAACTTCTGAAATACTTTATACTGTAAACAGATTTTTAAAATATGATCCTAATGACAGAAGATTGGGAGGGGGAAAAGTTCATAACTTTATCTTTATAAAAAGCTTATAATTTTGGTACACTGAAGCCGTGCTTTCTGGAAGTTCAGATACAGTATCATTGATTCAAGGAACAGCCAAGGACTTTACTCCAGAGATACTGGCACAATCAACTTTCTGTTCTGGCCTTTGAAGCCAAAGTATTTGCACACACTTTTTCCTCAACCTTCCTTTCTGCTTAGAACATCATGCCTGTCTCCACAAGCCAATTCTTAAAATCTGACAGATGTTGAAGTACTTTATAAATGGTCCTAAAAAACTAAGGCAGCTACTTCTTGATACACTTTAGGTCTGTCTCTGAAGAGTGGTAAGATACTTCTGCAGAGCATATATCCCTGGGTCCTTGCATCATTATATCTGAGGATGGTCCATATTTTCCCAGAATGCATTGCAGGAGTTTTGGATATCAGCCCTGAAGTACAAGCTCTGAAATCTATTAGAGACCCAGACTACAGCATTTTTTTAAGTTGCCTAAGATGCAGTATGTTTCCCTTTACCATGAGCAGCCAATACCATGTCCTTTAAACACGGAATAGTCCTTTTCAGCAGACATATATATGAAACATCCTAACAAATTATCTGAGGGGCTTAATAATGTTATGGATATTTGCTTGTACCAGTGAAACCCTACGCCTCTCAAAGACAACATAGGAGTTTATAACTTCATAATTAATATTGTCTTTTGGGTTTTTTTACCGCTATGTTTCTGAACTCTATGAATTTGAAGGAGACAGCCAATGAGAAAGACAACAGTGGACATTTCTAAGGTCCTAATATTTCTGTTTATTATGATCCTCTTAGAGATTCATTTAATGTCCAGTGGTTGGTCTCTCTCCCTCTCTCCCTTCTTTATCTCCTTTCTTTTCATAAAACAAACAAAGAAAAAACCAAAAACAACAAATAAAAAATATCTGAATTAAAAGTCTGAATTTCAGAGATTGCTGACACAGATTCAGAACATGAAAACTGGTTTTATGTAGAGGTGAAATACTAAAGTTAACAAAACTCATCTGAAGGCTGAATTGCATACTGACGATCACCTGCTATAAACTCGAACAGAAATTCAGGCTGGTTTTCTCCTGGTGTGCGATCGTGCTACCATCTAGTGGCTAAAATAAATCTTTGCACTACTCTTTCCATGCCGGTATTCGGGTGCTACAAGTATCCGTATCCGCCCTAAAAAAATTTTTTGAGATCTTATATTCATCAGCAAAGACACGACAGGTGAGAAAATTATAGAATAATTCTATAGATTTCTATAGAATTCTATAGGATTACAGAATTGTTTTAGATGAGTAGGAAGGCATGATTTCTTTACAACACGGGTATATTGCATAATTGTATTGCAGGAGTTTAGACCTCTACTGATTCCAACAGAGAAGTCTGGGAAGCATTTTATGTTGACTCTTTTTAACATTCAAGTACCAGCATAGCAGATCTCACTCTCGGTCTTCAAAGACAGACATAGTGACTTACTCTGACATGGATAATGAGAACGGATACCTAATGGCAAAAATTCTGTTATACTGAATGTTGGACCCGAAGATAGATATTGTCTAGAGATTCTTTGCTGCATCCTGAGTTTAACAGCTAGACAGGACACAATGATGTCATACTGGACAGCAACAAAACATAACAAATAAGCTGCTTAATCACTGCTCATAGCTCTCTTCAATCTTATTGCTTCTGCATGGTCAAACACATTGTCCCTTGCATGGACAAATAGATCTATTTCATATTCCATGATGGGGAGCAGTTTTTCTTGTGGATTTTTACTAACAGGTACAATGCTGACTCTGCTATCTAGTGACAGACATACAAATAAAGAATAAGAGCTGAATTCAGGAATGCTGAATGGCTTGGAGCTGCTGGTAACTCTAGGAAGAGTCTCCAGTTATTAAATGAATCTTTCCATTTGGTCTTCTGAACTAATCTGTGCACTGAACATAGTGAGTACTTAGACATTTTGGACATATTATTATTTTTGAGAAGGATCTGTGATGTGGAAAACTGTATTCACTCAGTTTTTTATGCAAGTCAAAATAGTGTTTTTGTAGTATCTCAAGGCCATGCTCATGATCAGAGCCCCACTGTAGCTTTCCTTAGTGAAGGATTAGCAGCTTTTAAAGCAAGTTCTCTAAGCAAGCCAGAGGAAAGTTTGGCAATAGTTAAAATTATTTCTAGTTTTATCAGCAGGGAAATCAAGGAAGTCTCTGATTCAACCCAGCATAGAGAACAATACCGGTAACTTCCACAACCTTGTCTCACCACAGGCTCATACACTACTCTATAGCTAGTTTCAAAAGTGATTTCTTGTGTTAGTAAAGGTGTTTTAGGGTAAATCCTTATTTTTCAATGTGACCTGGATGCCAAAATATTTATTTCAAAACTGTTTCTACTGTCTTTCGGGATCCCTGAAAACTACAACTGTTAGTGCTTATTTTCTTATGTGTTCCAGACCTTGAAGCCTTTGCTTCTTCCCCTAACCTTAGGGAAAAGTCTAGCCTAAAGGTAATAGGTAAGTTGAAGTAAATACTATAAATAAAATAAATGGTACATTAAGAAATACCACAGGAATAGGTGGAGGAGAATCAACTGCAAATCAATAAAATACTTAGGATGAGAAGTACTCCAGAAAAGTGTGGGAATTAAAGTCTTTCTTCACAAGTTTTAAACATTTGACCTTATGCGTGTGTTGCTTTCAGCTCACAATAACAGAATGGGCTAGAATTATGACTAAAATGGAAACATGAAAGTAAGATCAACCACATCTGTAACTCTTGGCAGGCCAAGATGCACAACCTGCACATGTTCAGCCTCCCTACAGCCTCTTCTCTTGCTGAGCCAGTACCTGAGGTGATGTCCAGTGTATGAAGTCATAAAACAAGAGACATTGTGGAGCTGTACTTGTGCCAGGGAATCTATCACATAGCACAATTCAGAGCATAATGGTTTTGAACTAGAAAGCCCACACCATAGCTGCAGGCTCAGGGCTCCTCCTGCCTTATAACCCCAAAATGTACAGCATGCTTCTATGAATTGGGGACAGCTAGTATCTAGCTAGACAATGAACAGAAACATTAGCTTCATCTAGAAGCTGATAAGGTTGCAAGACTATCTCAGAGCTGGAGAGTTTTAGGCGTACTAATGTTTCAAGTGTGCACTGGAGATTAATATGTTTTTAAAGAAGCAACCCTCCAAACTAAAAACATCAAGGCAATTTGGCAGTCCATTGTGTGGAAGCTGCTTTGAGGTTAAACAGATTGCCACTGCAGATCCAGCAACCTCAATGAGCACTTATTTTTCTGTGAAAGTCTTCATATTCCACTAGCCAAGAGTCAGGCTTCAACAGAAGGGCACAGATAGCTCGCATCTGCGTTAGGCAGGCTGGCACAGGTTAATAAATGAACAACACTGGATTTATGGAGAAGCTGGTGTAATAATGACAGAAAGTTGTGCTAGAAGTGATCTCCATATTAATCTATGCCTTTGCCTGCTGACAGGATCAACTGCAACTTTTTCATCTGTTACAGATGCTTATGTTGACTTTCACAGAAGCTTCCATAACAAAGAATTTGTAACCTTCTCAGGAAACTTCTAGTGTTTTACATTGCAAGGCTTTCCTGTAATGTCAGTATGTCAGTATTAACAGAGAAAGGAGATCCTTCTTTTTTTTTTTTTCCTGCACATTTTTTAATGTTTGAACATAAGTAAATCACCCTGTAATTTTCTCTTTGCTGACTAAGCAACCCCAATTAAATATGTGACTTCTGTAGGAAAAACAAAAATCCATTCCTTTCTTTGTCTAATCAAGATCTAAAGGCATACTGGGATGTGCAGATCTGATTGCTTTTAATTCTGGGAAGGGGCAGTTGCTATAGATTGTTACAAATATGAAACTCTAGCCGCCATATTCCTGGTGAAGCCAGGCATACCTGGGTTGTATTCCTTGCCAACAAAAGTTTGTAGAGCTCTGTCAAGTTCCATATTCCCAAAGCCACCACAGTAACCCAAAACATGGTAAATCACTTTAATGTTACAATGATACATATATATATATGTGTGTATATATTAAATATGAGAAATTGAGAAATTATGATATAAACACCTCAGCTGGTATAAACTGAGTCACTGAAACTCATCTCTAAATTTGACTGAGTCTGAATCTATCTCAGTTCTCAGTTTCCTATGTTTAATTTGGAATTCCAAGAGAATGACCAGGTTTTGTGCCCAGGTTGTTGGAGTTTGGAGGAGCTACATCAGCTCTGAAACGGATATAGTTTTGTTCTGCCTCTGCAGTGAGTTCCAGGTGTGGCTTTCATGTTCAAACAGAAAAAAACCCTCTTATCTACCCTGTAGGTAAATTCATCCTTCTCGCATGTTGGTCTACTCCCAGTGCTTACTGTAAGAAGCTGCTCTACGGAGGTCATGAACTGCTCTACAAGCCTGAATTTGTCAAAGTCCTCAGTTCAGCTCTGAGCGGTTCTGGTGGCAGGACCCTCACCCGCCATACGAACTAACATGTCAGCTGGCTTCATTCCCCAAAATGGGGACTGACTTCTGTGGCTGGTGCTCATATATGCCAAGCAGAGGCTCAAAACAAATCGAATAGCCTTCCTGTGCCTGTCCAGCGACGCTACACCTCTGTAAAAGTGAGGTCCCCTCTCTGAATCTCAGCAGAAAATACTGCATTGCCTGTCCTTTGACACTGCCTTCCCAGGCCAGGTTGAGTCTGTAGCTCTCTGCTACTTCACGGATGGTGTTATTGCACCACTGCACTGCTTTTCTTCCTTCAGATTGGTCCGGCTGCTCCTGCTCCTTTAATATAATGTCTTTTTTGAACAAAAACACTGACAGGTGGCATTTCTTTTATTAATCCTCCATTGTAGTTCTCTTTTAATTATAGCAGTATATCATGGTCCCAGACTCACACAGAATCTTACTAAAGTGGTAAAGTTGTCTGTATCTTTCGTTGACAGCTTGTCTCTTGCATTGCCAGAGATTTTTTTTTAGACTCTTACCTAAATTATGAGGATGGAAAAGAAAACAAAGCAGGCTTTCTCCCTCTGAATTATATGATAGAAGTGTCACTGGAGTAATATGATGATTATAGGCTGGAGAGAAATTCAAGTTTTTCAGTTCTTGCTAATACTTTTCACAGATACAAAATATCCACAGGTCTTCAAGGCACCCTTCAAACTTTTGTCAAGCAAGATTCTTGCAATATTTCTGAGGTCTCATTCTGTACTTGTGGTTTATAAGATGCGTAGATTTACCATCTCCAAACACAAAGTCAGGGACTAGAGCAAAATTATTGAATGTCCTAGTGTTAAAATAGGACTCTTAAGCATTTATTTGTCTTTACTGTATTTAAACTCAAAACATTTCTAATGAGCAATGATATCTTTCTATTGTCAAGAGCACAAAGCAGCAAGATTAAGGGAAAAGTGTGAAGGGCATTTAGGTGTAAAACTGAAACTGAAATTGATGAGCATTGTGCCCTTAAATATCTTTTATACATCTGTCTATTCAGCTGAAGGAAAACATCAGCTCTGTCCAGAAGGAACAATCTTTCTCTTAAAATTCATGAAGTTCCAGGATCATTTATAGTGGGCAAATATTTTAGTTTTCTTTAATTTGTAATTACTATGATGATTTTTCTTTCAGAAAGACAACCGATGGAATCAAGCTGGCAAAAGTAACTGGGTTAAAATCTATGGTTTCCAGTTAACATTTATTCAATGAGAACACAATGCTCTTCAGCAAAGATTTTTGCTTTTATAATATAATCTCCTATCATGCATCTCTGCAATTTAAATGAGATTATACCAAGAGACAACACAGCTTAAGAGATCTGTGGGAAGGGACTAGACCTTTTGTCTACCTTTGATTAGCAGATGGGAGAGAGATGAAGGATGATTAGCAAGTGGGAGATAGATGATGGATGAATTTAGATTGAGCCAAAATTACACAAAATATTTGGCTTTTGCACATTTCCAATAATTAGAATAAGACAGCCTTTCTCTGTTCAAAGATGTTTCAGTCATGAAAGATTACAGACACGTTATATAAAGACTGGTAGATTAAAAGAAGCAAGCAAATAAAGAACATCTGATACTGAACTAAAAAGTAATTTGCATTCCAGGATCTGGCATTTTACTACTTTGTCATCTCTGCCAGCATCATTTTTTGATTTTTCATTCTATGAACTGGCCATTGTCCATCCTTTTTTCTCCAAAAAACATTAATATACACCAAAGAACAGTACCTTGAAAGCTGGCAGTATCTTTCCAAAGTGAGGCATCTGGGATCCTAACAGCTTTAATTCGTTCATGGAGATTACCTGTTTAGTTAATGAAGATCAATAAATCTCTGCACAGATAAGCAAAATTTGGTAGAGCAAACAATTAGGACGATAGTTTGGCAAAATTTCACAGTGCATAGTCAGAGAAGCCTAGTGTGGTGTTTGCCTAATATTATTGCTTTAATAACATCTCATAGGCCCCCCAAGACAAAGAGATTCGTGGAGGAAACACGGGAGCAATGTGGAGATGTGCTGCCATGGAGCGGTAAGGCTCCCCACCGCTCCCAGGGTGGCTCTCCATGGTACTGGTTGGAGCCCCGTGTCATTGCATTCATACGGCCCGTGTGAAAACTGGATGCAGAAAAAAACCGTGTTTATCAGATCTTTCTGCTCCCTGCTTAATTTTATCATATTCTAGAGAGGAGATACGTATCAGGAAATAGAAAATATACAAATAACAAAGCAAAACAAAACTTTTGGAGAGATAGCTTTCTGAAACGTACAGCTACAACTTGAGACAGAAAAAGGTCATAAGCCAGAAGAAGGAGGTGTGAGCCCGTTGAAGCTAGTGGAGCTACTCCAATCTATATTAGGTGAAGAGCTGTTTTTGCACTGTCAAGTATCACACTATCAAGCAGGTATCAGGTACAAGAAAAGCATCAGTACTTCTCTGCATTTACTTTGCTTTAGTCACATCTGTGTAGTTTTGCTTTCCTCACTGCTCACCCGCTAAAACTAACTGTGCAGTTCTTTAGGAATTTTTTTTGTCTGCATTGGACATATTTTGTTACTTTTTCATCTGTGAAATCACACAGGAGTGATAGCAGAATAAAACCTGAAAAGTTGTGTCAGAATCTGCTTTCTCATTACATTTAGATATTTGTGCTTGAACAGTTTGTGATTTTGTATTCAAGAGAAAGAGAACATTTTCCTTTATGACTTTTAGAAGAGAGATGCAGTAATAGCAGATCCCAAAGTCAATATTAATAGATTTTTGCTGTTCTGATAACATCCTCTTCTTACGCTCTGTGGAGGTTATACTCCATGTGTGTACCTTTACAAAATCTACAGCACAACTTGTCTGTCTTCAAAAAGATGTTTTCCAAGTACGACAGGATTCTTCCAACACAGATTACAGATATAGGAAAAAAAAAAATCCTTTTTTTTTCCTAGTAATAATCACCTGTCCCTGTTTTGTTTGTTTGTTTGGTTGGTTTTTGTGGGTTTTTTTTAATTTATTTTCAATACTAGTCTCACAGCTGCCATGCTAAATAAGTAGAATTTGCAGCTAGGAAGTCAGACAGAGTAATTGACTTGTCCAAAGTGAAACAAAGTTCCAAATACCGGTATCAATTTTATAAGTCTGGAACAGCTACACCTGGATTCTAGAGTAAGACCTGACAGCCCTAGTTAGGCTGTGGCTTTTCATGATGTACATCAGAGTGACTCAGCTGTATTTCTAGTGATTGGGTTGAATGGAAGACCTGATCTCAAGCCTTTTCCTGTAGTTGACTTAATGTTTCTTTTCCATCTCCATTTTTAACTGCATATTAAAAAAGAAAATCTCACCTAAAAAAAAAAAAATTATTTTCTTCCACAAAAAGAAAAAGAAATAAAAAGTATGGAGTCATTTTATCACCAAAATTAAAGGGTTGCTAACAATGAGCAAGCAATAAGAAACATTTCACTTCTAGAGCCCTTTAATCTAAATGAGCATTTTCAATTTCCGTCACCTGATTGGAAGCAAGACTGTGGACTGAGAAAACAATTCTACCTTTCTTCTTGAAGACATTGGAATCTTTTAAAAAAAATGTTTCTAAACTTTCAAGTTAGAAGTCAGATCACATTGTGTCTGTCTCATCCTCAGATCTCCACATCCACTTGAAGTTAGAAGACATTCACTTTTAGTTCAATGATACTTATTTTGAAGATATGTACTTGATAATGGGTAATTCAATAAGGAAATAAGCCAGTTAATTAATTTAACTGTGGTTATTTTGGGGACAAGCCATTATTGTTATGAAGTTGCTGATTTTTATGGTTTATAATCATAGAACTTCTTACTTAAGGAAAATCTCAAATCTCAAAGTAGTGGCACCTGAATTTAAGACTCTACTTAGATGCCAAAGGTCCCACGATAGTCACTGCAAGTCTGGGATTCAATTCAGTTGTCTAAACACCGTCATTTTGTGAATAAACATTTCATTTTACCTCTAGGGCAGATAAATTACTGTGCTCTAAGAGTTTCTTGTTGATTACTCATTTGATGCTATCTATTTATCTAGCAATAAGATGTTATCTATTTATCTAGCAGTAAAGTGAAAGTGATTCCTTACTTTTTCTTTTTCCTTTTTTTCTTTTTTTTTTTAATTTTCAGAATATGAAAGTCTGCTCTAAGTCCTTCATCATATCTGCCAGGTCTGTAAGGAAGTTTTTGAAATCCAAAAGTATCTCAAATGTTAATAGTTTTTTGCAACTGAACTGGCCCTCGTGCACCACTTCAGAAGAGCACAGCTCTCCCACAGGTCTGGTGGCATGTTTACCAGACATGTGCTGGTGTCTCAAATATAGTTGTTCTGGCAGGCTCTACTGACTGTATTGGTTAGAATGCCATTAACTGTAAGATCTTAGACATCTAGCTTATAGAGACAGCTAAATGTAGGTGTCTTAATCTTGAAATGAATCCCACACAAAGTGACAAATTAGTCATTGGTAAATGACAAGTTTATCATCATGTGTCATGTATGATTTCTATGAAAAGTTAGAATAACACTTCATAATTCATTAAGTAAAGTAACTTTTTTTGAAATAGAGTGTCCCTCAACTTAATTAAAAATATGGTGGATGTGGAAATGAAAAGAAGTGTTTGAGAGGAGTCACTCACACTTTCCGTAATTTCCATTATGTATCTCAGTGCCCAAATCCAGAAAACAGAGGAAATAAAAACAATTTGCTACAGCCATATTTATTAAAGACAAATATGTTGTTATATCTACCTTCTAAAGATAAAAGAATGAAGAAAAAGCTGGATGGCAGCTGTGGAGAAAGGAGTAGGGAAAAGAAACAGAGAAACTACTGCCACTACTTGAGGAGGTGGGAAAGAAAGGAAGAAGAGAAGGAAAGGAAATGTGGCAGACATTTCTCAAGGTCCCTCTGAGAAGAGATGGGCTGTTCTAAGCATCTGACTGGTGCTAGTAGTTCATATACCCATTCCTTGTTCATCCCCATTAATAACAAGAATAAGCAACAAACATTAATGTGGGTAAAGACTGAGGATCCAAAGCCACTGAACTGGCAATGTGGAGATGCTGAGGAATGTAACATTTGATGGCTTTGGAGAATGACCTTTGTCTCATGGGAATCACTAGCTGAGAATTGTGGTTATAGGATTAAAAACTAATCAGCAAGAGCACAAAGGCCCAGTGAAGATCAGCAGAACAATGGCAGGCTGAGGAACCCTATAACATAAATGGGGCACCCTGAACCAGATCATCCTGGGACTATCCAGGGAGAATGGTGGGATCATTGTCTCCAATGGGAAATCCACCAAGAACCAAGGACAGTCTCTCCCAGAGCACCTTGCAGTCTGAAGGGGTTACTGTCAACACAGGTAGAGGCCTCATTATGGGATACCAGAGGAAGCAGACTTGGGGATTACATAAAACTTATTATGGGGTGTTTTAAAGGAATTGTGGAAAAGTGTGAGACATTACAGGATGTTTAGGGGAGGACCAAAAGTGGGAAAGGGAGCAGTCAAGGTGGATCAGGAAGGAACAAACAGGGAAAAATGGAGAGGAAAGGAGATAAAACAAGCTGGTCAGGTGTAAATGTCTTTTGTTGGTACACGTGTCAGACTGAGCCCTGCGTTTCATAATCCCAACCTGCCCTGCTTTCTCATTAAATCCTCTTTTTGATTATCTTCTGTACGGGTGTGCTCTCTATTCTGAGTTGGTATTTGTGAAAGATGGTGAACTTCAAGCTGAAATAGCCAGCAAGTAGGATAAAAAGTACTTTTTGTGTGTATATAAAAAACCCCAGCCACTGGCGTACAGCTGCAAATCTCCTGGGTTTATATGTCTGGATACCGGCAACTGGGGGGACCAAGGCATCTGGGGACCTGCTAGTGGGTAGGCTGAGCATCTAAGGCTCACTGCTGGAGTGACTAATATTTTGTGTGTGTATATATATATGTATATATAAATATATATGTGTATATATATGGTTTTTTGGTTGTTTTTTTTTTCCCCCCCACTACTGAATTTCCATCCTGATCAGCCAGAAAGCAGGAACAGGATCAGGCCATCCACACTGTTCATGTTTGTGTGAGTGCTGTATGCATTTATGTGGGTGCTGGAAATGCACTGCTGTTTGTGTTGATCCATGTGGCCAGCTGTGCATGCATGTATGCGTGCATGCATGTGTGTGTCTTGTGCATACATACTCAGCCCTGCTACTGGCTGAACCCTGGGACACAAAGCCACAACAACCTCACATCCATCAGGCTACTGCTTTCAACTGCCTTGAACAAGAAATATACTTGCCCTTGTGGGGCAAGGTGGGACAATCCTTCAGCTGAGAGAATATGGTACTATCAACTGAGATCAACAGAACTGTGATAATTTACCCGCTAAAAATATATTCTTCTACTATAGATTTTCACACTTTAAAGGAGGAAGCTGTCACTTTATTTTTTGAAGGCAGAAGTGCTTATCTTACCTTTTAATAACAGTCCTATATGGCTTTCTGAAAAAAAAAAAAGTGTCTGAAGCAACAATGGCAGTATTTCAATTAACTTGGGTTTGGAATATCCAGAAATAATGGAGTGTTATTGCTTGGAAGCCTACAACTGTGTCCCTATTCTTGATATGAATATATCAAAACAATAGTAATTGTCTTAGCTTTATATAAAATATAGTATGTTGCTACTTATAAATAAGAGGGCAAAAGTGGGCTCTGATGTGATTCACAGTGATTCTTTAATATAAAGATACTGCATTTTTGGAAGGAAAAATACACTATGCATATCAATCTTGTGAGAAAGAAGCTCTATTTGCTGGCACTGTTATTGTAGCTCACAGTTTTTCAGTATGTCTGAGCAAATGGTGCTTTGCAGGAAACACTGTGAAGCTGAGCAACTGTGGAAGCCCACAACAAATGTATGTGTGTAGTGTAAATATCGGAAAGGAATATTTGCCCTCAAAGGAATTATTTATTGTTCTGTTTCAGCTGGCTTTCTCAGGTAATATGTCAGCATACAGGCAAGTTGGAAAGTACGTGAGTAATTTATGATACCAAATGTACTGTAGCTTGGAAGGTCAAAGCCATATAAATTGGCAAAACATAGAAACAGTCTTGAAGAAACTACCATTCACTCCTTTGTAAAAAAAAAAAAAAAAAAAAAAACAAACCAAAAAACCACGACAAAAAAAGAGCTTAAAGGCTCTAGGTCAAATAACCATGTCATATAGATCTTACAAATTAACCTAACTTGCCTTAAAAAGTGTTAAAGATTCTTTTCTCCTGCAATATGTAATGGAACTTAGCTCAATAAATTCATTGAATTATAATAAAAAAAATCTAATGTTTAAAATTCTTCTAATTTCTGGCAAAAATTTACCCTTGACATGTTTGCTTTTGTGCCAGCATTGCCACCAATATGCATGGGCATTATTCCATTTTTTAATGATTGCTCATGCTTCTTCAACTATTACAACCCCTTTCAGCTGTATTTTTTACTTAAAAAAACGAGCTATTTGGGCCTTGGGTCTGCATAGGTCTGCACAGCCATGTACAGGCTGTGACTGAAAAGCTCTTCCCCAGCTTCAAGAATATGAAGTATAACTCAGTTCTTGTCTCAAATATTTTTAAGCTTGTTAGCACACAACTATTCTCTTCTCAGCCTCTCAGTCCTTCATTGCCTCAGGTCTAATAAAAGAGCAAAAGACAACACAGTTCTAGTGACTTGCAGGGTATTACATTGAGTTGTACCAGCTCAGTGTCCTACAGTGACGCAAAATTTTAATAGGAAGGGGCTGATTGTTTCTGAAACTTAAATCTGCTGTGATTCTAGTAATATGCTTAACTAAATTTAGTGCAATGAGAACTTTCTTGCTTTTAATCCACACCCAATATTTCAAGGTATCTGCTGGTAGAGAGTTGGTTTGGATGGGAGTCTGAAGAAAGGCCATTTCAGGCGTTGATAAGGCTGAATTCCTGATAAATGCAGGCAACTTTCTTGAAAATCCTGCAGTTACAGTCCAGGCAACACAAGGAATTTCTGTAGATGCAGTTTCTTGTGTTCGTATAAATGGAATTGGTGTTCTGCAAGCCTCATTTTGGCCCTGATATAGTAGCTAAATGCATTGTCGGACAAGATTGGAAAACGACAACAGCAGTGACAGATTTATTCCATTTATTAGGTCAGTTGTCACTCTTTGGCAGCTTTCCCATTCTCAAATTATCTTCAGGATACAAAGTAGCTAAGGTGGAAGAGAGTAATTTGTCTTCAGTATGGAGCTGAAATTTTTCACAATCATTTTGTTTGAGATGGATTTGTTTGCACACTGCATTGATGGTTATATTCTTCTTCCTTTATTAAGACCAAGAACCTGCAGATATGAAGTTTAAGAAGTCCATTTGCTCTTGACAGCTTCACCTTTCCATAGGGACTGAGGTGTTATCTTCATCTTCAGCCCTTAGTGATGTTGTCTGTTTTCTTCACTTTGGGAATAATAGTTTCCAAAGTGATTTTGGAATCAAGCAGGCAGGCAACCAGCCAGCTGCTAGCTATCAAAGAGCAAGCATCCTGTATGTGTTAAGATAGACCAGAGGATAAAATGGGTCTTCTTGGGTTGTAATATGAATTAGTCCTGCCATATAACTTTATTGATAAATTTATAAAACTCTAGTTTATAACTAGTTGTATTTTTGGAAGGCAGTTTTTAATTCCCACCAATCTGCTGGTAAGACCCAAAATTACAAGGGGTCTGTTACCACATAACTGTACTATACAGTAGTTGCCAGTGTAATCTATACGTTGCAGTACAGCTATAACATTAGCCACAGTACTGCTCCCTCAAAGGGGATTGCCTGTGTTGAGCACCTTGCAAATTCAAAGCTGAAGAGAAACATGGACAAGTGTTGCCACCGCTGGCTTGCACTCTAAAGGAAAACATTTTGCGTTGACTTCTTTTATAGATAATGATAGGCTGATGTTTGAGGTACAAACTTTCTTTTTCACCCCGTTCTGAGAAAAGGGCAGGCAATGCTTAGAAAAGTGAGAATTGGAGAATACTAATATTATGAAATTACCTAACACACCCTGTTTTGCTGTGGGATAGTTATTATATTGAGACCCATACTTTGTATCCCTATTTAGAGAATTCAATACCAACTGCAATGAAATTGGGTTGCAGCTGTCATGGCAACTTTAACTCCAAGTTCTGTGTTGTATGTCATTATAACTGCCATATGGGATTTTCTTCTGTTTGTTATTTTCTTCCTTGGATGTTGCATTTCTATCCTTTATCCTCTTACATAAAGCCGTATGGGGATATATTACAAACTAATGACTGTTATCAGTATTAACAATGAATCCTTATCTAGAAACCCAGCTTAATTGAAATATCGGTGTAGTGAGTCTGTAAGTAAATGCTAAAGATACTGCTGGTATTTTAATGCTGGTAGATCTCCCTTGCTTTCCCTCCCCTCACATACAATTTTGCTATCTCTAGCCACATCGAACTCTTGCTCAGGGACCCAGCTCTTCCTCACCAGGAATTATCCTGCAGTTCTCCACTAACCAAAACTGGGCTTTTCTCACCCTTGGCTGACCTGCGGTTTGGCAAGACACACTTTAGCAGGGAAGAAGGAGCACTTGTGCAAAGTAGAAAAAAATCTGCCAAATTTTTTAAAAATTCTTTTATTTGAATATTTGTTAGCATTTGACAGTATGTGTGTTATGACTGAGCACAGGTCATGTGGTACTGTTTGTTCTGAACAGAAAAGTAGTTGAGTCTTTTTCAGGATTATTACAGATGTAAAATCAGCATTTAACTTTTGCTCTGTAAGATTTGCTTCATATGTGCAATTTCACTATTTCTGCCAGAAAACATTTTCAGACTAATCAGGAATGACGTGAGATAATAAGCAATGAGAAATTCTTTAAAAATATTCAATTCTACTTGAATTTATTTTATAGTGCTATCCACCTTGCCCAATTATGAAATGCTTCAGATTATAAAATTCAAAGAAAAAAAAAAATTCTGTTTAAATTAAAAAGTAACTATGGCTTATTTGTCTGGAGGTGGCTGTCGAAACACAGGTTAACATCACTCCTTTGGAAAAATACTACAAAATCAATTAAAATTTAATAGAGAATTATTTTCATTTCATAGGGCTTTTTAAATAATCACGTAGAATTTTACAGTAAGAGTATTTAAAATTTCAGATGGATTCAAAATCGTCCCCTCACGCCTTTACTTTACATGTGCTCGCATGTGCACACACACTCGCACACACAGTTTGTTTTACAGGGCCATTTTACACAACCAAACATAATTGCCCTTACCCTCCCCCCTAAGGTTTTAGTTTGGTTTTATAAAAGTAGTACTGCTCTGTCTTCACTCCTCTCTGAGTCTACGGACTTCTCATGTCTCCCATCCCACTCATCCCTATGCCAGCTTCTCACACACTGTCATTTTTATCTTTTTTTTTTTTTTTTTTTTTGTAACTGGCAGTGTGCTATATGGATAAATTAGCAGAAACATTGATTTTAGACTCCCCTGGATATAAGAAAGGGGGTTGCAGCTGGAAGAGTTTTTTCCATAAGTTTGCCAAGGCTCAGAAAAATCCATTTTTATCAGGCTGTCAGACATGCTCCAGATCTACTACCCCCAGACATCAATACCTCAAACAGTGTTTCTAAAGAAAAGACTCCTGTTTGTGCTATGAAATCTGGTTTCTGTTGGGGTAGAAGGGTGCAGCTCTGGGTGTCTTCTGGAAAACAGTTACCCTCATTTTGTTCTGATAATTTTACATGTTTGGCAGCATCTTCACAGCCTGATAAGAACACACCATACCAATATGAAGAAAAGTATAAACTATAGCTGGTCATTAGTTACGTGATTGAACTTTGTCTGCTTTTCTATTTTGTTCTTCTTTTACATTAGGAATCATTTTAAAAGAATAAAGGAATTAATTAAGCAATAAAAAGATACATTCCCTGTAGTGTCTCTCTTCAGGTGGACATAGCAGAAACATAGACACATGCCAGTGATGTGCACCTCTCTGCACTTTTTCTTAATTTCCCTGCCTCCTTTCACCCAGGCCAAATATTGCACGATGATGAAAGAAGGTACACACACACCAGTTCTTCACTTTCTCAGCCTTCTGCACCTTAGACCCAAGGGTGACCTAGAAGCTGTTTAAAGAAAGCGTTGGCCTATCTGAATATACAGCTCATACCAAAGAGTTTTGAATTAGACTGTCTCTGAACTTCTCCTGAACTTCTCCTGAATGATCCTGAAAAATGACACCCAATATTTTGGCATTTTGGATCAATGCCAAAGGTTCAGGAACAGTAGCAATAGCTCAGAAGAGAGAATTCAGAGCTGTCTTCTGGCATAGGTAAAATGTGGCAAATGTAATACACTGTTAAAAATAAGGTACTTTCTTCTGCTGTAATAATTCTCAGCTCCTCAAGGAGGAGCTTGCGTGCAAGCTACAGACCAGATTTTCAGTGGGCAAAACATCATCTGCGTTATCTGTGTTTAGTACAACATTCAACCTCACATGATTTTTAATAGCTTAAAACCTTCCATTTGGCAAAGCAAAATGAGCATCCAGTTCATATAACTTCTGAGCAACATGTAGTAGACTTCTAAACCATAGCAGTTTCCTATTTTTTAATCCAGTATCCCAAGATTTAGGCAGAAAATCATAACTCTTGCGGTACTGAAAGAGTAGACCTGAGGTATGATTACAACTCAGAGCTGATAGCTGACAGCCACTGACTTTGAAAAAATCTTCTGTTGAAATCAGAATTTTGCAGTGGAGGTGTATGTCTGTTATGTTCCCAAATAAGGTAGACTGAAAACATTTCTGGGTTTAATATGCTAAAAAGATAACTAAAAATATGGAAAAAACTGCTACTTTATGTTGCTAATATCACATAAGTGATTTATACAAGTATTTGGATTTTTGTCTGTGAGGAACAATCTCAAGCATATAGTCACTGATTAAATGTTTTCTTTTTTTTCATTCAACCACATTTACAAAATAACCATTAACTCCTCTCATATAGAGAGATAGCCACATCTTTCACTTAAAATGACAGTTAAAAATCATTCTTCTAGCCTGACAGAAGAAATACCTGGGAAATGTTTACTTGTTCTCCCAGTTTGGCAGTATGCAGTGTCCAAGAGAGCTGACTCACAAAGCAAAAGCTCTTTATCTGAAAGTTTGAAAAAAACAAATTTGATTTAATTCAGCACTTTCCCATGGAAATTTCATTGTCCTCTGACCCTGTTCTCAGCAAACTACTGAACAGATTTGCTGAAACTTTCCAGAGAAATTCAGCCTGAGGCAGACAGCTGGTGTTTAAATTGCAAGCCATCCAGTTAAAGTTTAGACAGGTAATGTGTCTGAAAATAGAATTTTAAAGTAGAAAATGTAAGGCAAATTGATAAATTGTGCTACTGGCACCAACTGTAACCTGCAAATAGTTAAATGTCTGGAACTCAGAAATATGTAGCATAGTTCTTTAGGTTTGCATGATTAATAAAATCCATGCTTCAAATGGCAGATCTTAGCATTTGTTTTTAACCATCAAATCAAATACGGACAGACCAAAGGGTTGGATCACTACCGTCCAACTGTCATTCACTACCAAACCTGAAGGATTTTTTGGTATTTTGCTGAGATGTCAATGGTTCCAGAATGTAGGCAGTTTTGAATATCCAGATGCTGGCTTGCACAGAAAACACATTACACTTTTCCCTACTAATACTTTTTTCCATGTAAGGAATTTCTATAGCAGATGCTGAGCTGCCTTGAAGAATTATGAATTAAGAGAAAGCGAGCTGTGAAATGTAAAGTTGTTGTCAACACTGCAGAAGTTTGAGAACTTATACATGGCAAAGAAAATGTTATACCATGGGAAGGATGGAGAACACATAACTTCATATGAATCAAAATGTAAACTGGTGCCAGTTCTTTGCTGTTCAAAGAAGGGCACTCAAATTATGAAGATTTCCTTTTTTTTTTTAACTTGAAAATTATTTGTGTTTTCTAAGGTGTGAATGAGAGCGCGATTTAGTGGCTAGAACCTGTGAGGGAAAGCAGTAACCAAACACTGAGCTGATATGTAACATGTGCAATTCAAAGTAGGATTTTTAGGGATTCATAACTTTAAACCTTTTTCAATATTTTTCTTTAAGTCAAGACAAAGAATCATCCAAATCATTTAAAAAAAAAAGTTTCACAAAGAGCTTGAGAAATCGCTGAAATCCATGGAAGCTACTGAATGCATCACCTACTGAAAAACAGGAAGAGATTGACTTAGGCAGTGAAGCTGAGATTCATCATATACCACTTTTTCAGTACCTCAGCCTTAACCTAAAAGCCTTATGCCCCCTAGTTTAAAATGAGGTGTGCCTCATAACTGTATGGAGCTTTAAAAGGGCCCAATATATATTGAACATTTCAAATGAAGCTTATGGTAGGAAGATAAAGCTTTGACCGATTAGAATGAAAGGCAAAAAGAAAGCCCCAAAACCGAATTGTATCCCCATGTAAAGTTGATGAATTCCAAGAATTATACTTTAGAAAACATATCTTCTGTTCTAAAGGTAATTGCAATAATTTTCTTGGTTTTCCTTCTTTTTTCTTCCTTTCTTCCCTCTCTATTTTAATTTCCTTATAGACTAAATACATTTTTATTTCCATAATATACTGGAGTTTGTTGTAAGGGCTAGAATCCAAAATCCGTATCCCAGATTGGTGTTTGATGTAAATTTGTATATACTTGGCCTAATCGTTCTGTATGACCTTGAGTTTGTTGAACTCTCTTGGCACAGATATTGACTTTGGCAAGGAACAGAAAGTCTTTACTGCTTTTCACTGTTGAACACTTTACAATGAGAACTAATGCAGATGCCAAAACATACCTGAAGTCACTAACATGCCTTTGGATAACTCAGTTAAAGAAGAGTTGTTGGCACACAAGAATCTACTTCAAAGCCTGTGGAAACCAATAGAAAGGCTTCTTCTGACTTAATTTGAATCCTGATCCAACATCAACATAAGTCAATGGGCCAACTCATGCAAGTAAGTGTTACAGGATCAGACCTTGTAGGAGTATTTGTTGTTTATTATAAATGCAGTGTAAATAGATCCACTTGTGATGTCTTACAAGAAGAATGAAGGCGGTAGAAGGATTATTTTTAAGTCTTTTACCAGGACCAATAATGTAGAAGCAACAATATCTTATACCATAGAACAAGAGAAAATTCAAAACTTAATTGCATCTTGCCCAAATACAATCCAATTCCTATTAAGAAACATTTGTTTCCAATGAATAGACAAAACATTTTTTGTGAAATATCTATTACTTATTCTTACTTTTTAAAAATCACAGTTGCTAGGAATAGCCTAGCCTTTGCCTTTATCTGAATTCCTTTGTGCTTACTGTTATCCTATTGCTCTAGCTTCACAGGTAATTCTTATTTAAAGTGTTACTCTACAGTCAGACATTATGGCTAGATGTGTACCAGTTAGGGCCAGGGAACATACCTATTTGTAGGTCTAAAATATTAAAATGGTCTGTAGCATGGCACTGGTCTGAGCCAGCTAGCCCAATTGGGCATGGTTTAGAAGTTAACACAGATCACGACTGATTCCCAGTAAGTGGTTTGCAAGCATCCAGTACGATCTGGAGACTGAGAGTTTAACAGCAGAGGTACAGATCACCTGATGGCTGGTGGCCACAGTGGTAGAGAATGGCCCCACGCAGATCTCGTTTGCTAGTGCAGACACAGCCAACAGTGCTGTCAAGTGATGCCTCATCAGACTTGGTCCTAGGTGAGAAATGCAGGACTTGCATAAGAAATCACGGAGGAACCAGTTGTCATGTGAAAGACTCAGGAGGTTTGATGGGAGAGAAGAGAGAGCAGGGAGAAACTTCCCCCTGAGTCAGTTATGCTTTGTTTTTATTTATCTGCCAAATGCAGATCCACACCATAATTTACAGCAGAGCATGTGCTGTGCAAGCAGTTGTTATAAGCACAAAAGCATCCAAATTTGTCAGTAAAGGGGATAATTTCCATTAGCGGGCATACACTGAGCTCACTTTGCATGTGGAGCCTATCAGACTTCACAAGAAAGTTATGTGTCATATTTAACCTACAAGGTAGTGATTGATCTTCATAGCTGAAATCTCAGGGGACAGTTTTGTGAAAGATGACAGCATGAAAGTCAGTAGTCCAGCTTTTCTTTAAAATGCATTTAAGTGGGAAATAATTCCACTAGACAAGTCTGTGATCTCAGTCAAACTGTTGGAAACCCGGAACACCAGATATCTTGCTGATAAACATCAGCGACATTATTCTAATTTATCAAGGAGTAATGGGATAATGATTGCCCCTGGAAGAGACTACACAATGTCATGACCCAGAGAATAAAAGAATAGAAAAGCGTAAGGGTTGCTTGTAGATTATCCTACATTAAGCTTAGCAAATGAATCACCATATTCTGAAGTAAGTCTGTGTCATACTGTCTAACAACAAATAAATATTTTGTTGTGAAAAATGCACAACTTCATCCAGAACATCTTCCTTGGAAAGAAAAGTTGAGGATTAATGACTATAAATTGTGATAACTTAAAGTGGCAGAACACAGAAATTCATAGAGGTGAAAACTTCCTTTGGGTTTTCTGCAAATGATGAAAACTTTGCTCCATAATAACATTTGGCAAAAGTCGGTGGAACTGTTTCAGCACTTGAAATTGAGCATTTCTTTATCCACAGGAGTGCACGAGTTCTTATGGCAAATCCTGTCTCGGCTGTTTCCTTGTATCACAGCAGAATGATCCAAAGTCCAAACCTCCCAATCCTGTGTGTGCTTCCAGAAGAGTCCTAAACTCAGATGCAAGTGCCATATATAAAGTCTTTTTCAGTCAGATACTTAGGGATATTTGCAGTTGGATGAACCCATTTTGTTAAAGACAGGTTGATGGTTTGCATGTTGAGCCACCCTCTGACCTTCCTTCTTAAATGTGTGTGGACTGAACAATTTTAAAGGATTCAACACTAAAGACCTGACTTCACATTTATTTTCACCCCGTCCTGTTTTTTTCTTTTCTTTTTTATTTAGCAATCTTTAGGTGATTTAAATATGCAATTTTTAATTTGCCAATTTCTTCAGTAGGAAAAACAAATTCAAGAGTGAAGCTTAAGACCTACTGACAGGGATAGACTGTCAAACTGTAGGATAGAAATTACCAGATTGTGAAAAGTTTTGTTTGTGTGTTTCAAGAAAGCAAGCCAATTTCCCTTTTATGTAGCAAGGTGGAATAATGTTTACATGTTAGATTTTTTAACTTATTTCTCCATTTTTCCATTTTTAAATCTGGTCCCATAATCATAGAGTCATAGAATCATAGAATCA
>NW_009193468.1:0-6975 GCF_000690835.1 Fulmarus glacialis | reverse complement strand
GCTCTCCGCAAGCTGAGTGCTGCCCAAGCTGGCCACCCCCAAAGTCACCTGTGGCAAACAAGCTGGAGATGACCCGTCACCAGGTTTTGCAGCAAAAACCACTACACCTACCAAAGCCTGGGAAAGGACTGCGTTTTCAAGGCAAAAGAAGCATAAGCAAGACAAGCAGAGTATTTCTGAGAGAGTCAAACCTACTCAAGCGCAATGCTTTAAGTCAGAAAGATTAAGTGGGGTCAAACTTACTCAAGACACCAAAGAGGAGAAGTAAAGAGCAAGTCTGAGGCTGTCTGTGCTGTGAACCCTTTTTATACCCTTTCTTGGGCTGCCCACTGGTCTATGACACCTTGTGAACAAGGTCTTAATTAGCTCCCAAACACACAGATTACACATCGCTTCTCAACTCCTCATTCTTGCAAATAGTTTCCTTACTGTTAGCAAGTATTACTCAGCCCAGATTTCCAGTATCTGCCAGGTTCTTCCTTCTTAGAAATCCCTCAGCTGGCTTCCCCAGATTTGCAGTATGTCTATTATTTTTCTCTTACAGACACTGAAGCTTCTGTTTCTGAAGTTGTTTTTATACTCTAGGTTCGTTACAACGTTTTAACTCTGGATATATTTTTGCCTTCTTGGGGACGATTATTAAATTTTCTCTGGGAATGCAAGGAATAGGCAAGACTTTTAATCCCTTTCCTGTCCTGGTGCAGGTCAGTGTTGAGACACTGAATCACTGAGGATACTGCAAAAACCCAAGCGAGGTGGGGCATTGCAACCATCTCCTGTAGGAGTTAGGATTTTCGTGTTCAGTCCCTCTGCTTTCAGCCACGGCCCCTGGGGTCTGCTCTTGCAGTAGGGTCTCTCCTTGGGGACAAAAGGAGGCACATGGGGCTAGACCCCAACCCCAGGTGTCCCATAACACAGGGTAAAGCATCCCGCTCCCCTGTGTGACTTTAGTGGATTGTCTTGCTTTATTCTATTCGCACCCAAGTAAAAAGAAACCTTACTATTTCAATAGTTATTGAAGGGTTTTCCTCGCATCAGACAGAGAGTCATGATATTGTCGCATCCAGAAGGATGTGCTAGCCTGCATAAATCGGGACCGTGGTGCGAACCACACGGGAGTGTGGTTGTGGTTTTCTGTTCAGAGGCAAAAGAAAATACAATCTGCAAGAGTTCACAAAACAAGTCACCTCTGTGATTTAGTGTGCTGTATCAGACTTGCAGTGTGTAGCTGGGATGAGGAACAAGGGAGATGGAGTAAATCTCCCATCTTTACTCCAAGTATAAGCACTACAGTGCTTCAGCTCACTATCAGCAGGGATTTAGAGAAGCAAATCAGCCCACAGCGCATTGCGCTACTTGTGATACCGAGGAGTACTGGCGATGTGGAGCAGTTGCGTAAATAATGTAGTTTTCCAACATTTTTGTCACATTAGTAAAATCAGCAAAATGCTGCAGGAAGTGAAACTGTTTCAAAAAGTTCAAGGAAGAAACAAGAGGGTGTTGGAAGAAACTGCTAATTGTCCAAAGATGAATAAAACAATCATAGAAACCAGGGGAGTGAAGTGCATTGTTGTGTTTTGCAACAAAATAAACCTGAAACACAAAGGATGTCTCAACCCCCCCAGGCAATCCAGGAGATGGTATATAAGGGCTTCTGGCTCAGAAGTCCTCAGAACACAGGTCCTCGCTCCTCCTCTTCATAGATCCAAGTAAGTCTGATCCCTTCGTTATCTTTTTTATCTTTAGGTACTGTGGGTTTATGTTATTTTTAACCAACTCCTGCACACGCAGTCTGAACCTAGCTTTGCATGAAGACCTTTTTCCTTGATATCCTCACTGGCAAACAAGGCAGCTGCAGATCTGTCCAAGGTGCACTGCAGCTGCTACAACAGGTCAGAGGGGCTCAGTCAAGATGGGGCTCAGTCTGGGTGCTTTTACTCTTGAGCTCAGGGTGAACTGACTGGTGCACCTGGGCACAGCTTCTCAGCTGGCTTGGGCAGCACTCAGCTTGCGGAGAGCCTGGGAGAGCACAGAGGAGCTGCCTGGGAGGGAGGAAGGAGGGTGGGGAAGGGGGAAGAGAAAGAGAGAGCAAAAGCACCCAAGCCTTAGCAGAGCAACTGCGTGTGGCACGTCCTGAGCCCTCCCTGCTGCTGGCGAGGCAGAGCAGGGTGGTCTGCGTGGCGGCTCGTGAGCGGTGGGTTGACTCAGGCTCCCTGGTGTATTGCAGGTTCGCCTCCCTGCCCAAAGGATGTCCTTCTCCAGCCAGCAGCTCAGCTCCCGCTGCTTCCCACCCTGCGAGGTGGCGTGCCCACAGCCCATCACCAACGCCTGGAACCAGCCCTGCGTCACCTCCTGCGGGGACTCCCGTGCCGTGGTCTACCCACCACCCGTGGTCATCACCTTCCCAGGTCCCATCCTCAGCTCCTGCCCTCAGGAGAGCTTTGTGGGCAGCTCGTCCCCCCTGGGGCTGGGCCGCCCCAGGGGCCTGCAGGGCTCCCTTGTCTACGGGGGCTCCTTGTCCTCCTCCTCCTCCAGCCAGCTCTGGAGCCAGCGGGGGCTGTGCTGTGGGCCATGCTAAGCATGGCAGAAATGGCAGGAGAAACAGCGGGGGAACTGACAACAAGACCTGGACGTGCAGCTGAGCAGAGGAGCATGGCCCTCTGAAGCAGTGGGAACCTATGGGTGCTGCTCAGCACCCATGGGAATGGCTCTTCTGCTTGCCCTTCTCCTGCTCTATTTGCTTTTGATGTCAGTTTTCTCAAAATGTGTCTTTTCCATTCCTGGAAACCAAATTACTGATTATGCAAAAAATCTGTTTCTTACTGTTACAGCACTAAAGCGCTAGTATCACTGAAAATCACCGGTCCATGCATTTTTTTCTTTGGTATTTTTTTTATTTTCATACCCGTATGTCTAATAGGAAAGCTCCATAGATGTCATCTTATGCTGTGATTTGTCCAGTCCATTTGAAACTTGAACCAAGAAAGAAGAACAATATGCTGAAAATATATCAGTTTGATGCAGACTATTAAGTTGGCCCTTTTTTCAAACACTGAAATCCATCCTGTATTTGTCCTTTACTTTGCTTAAAATGTACACTTCTTGCTCCCAATAAACACTTATAATTGCATCCAAATAACATTCATCTGTTTGCTTTCTTCTCTGTTTTGGGGTAATGCAACCTCTGTAAAACCAACTGAATCAAACCATCCCCTTATCTTAGAGATCTGTAGATGAGTGTTATGCTTTTACAGACAGTGTTTATATAATGCCTATGGATTCATTCATCAGGAAATTCTGCTTACAACATGCAGAGCTTGCCTGTGTGCCTGATTTAATCTTTACAAGGAACAAGGTGTGAGAGAACTACCCAACCCTCAGATAAAATTTTCAAGACCAGCGTGAAGTACTAAATAGCCACTCCAAAAGTATTCTAATAGCTCATCCTTACTTCTCCTGCCTTTCTGTGACTTTTTACTAGAACTATTGTAATTCCATATACCATAAAGAAATAAAAAGGGAATATTAGATTATGCTATAATTCTATATAGAGAAATAAAGAGAGAATATTAGACAGTACACAGCAACAGAGGGAACTTCCCAGAGACATTCAGAGACAGAAAATAAGCTAGTGATGAAATCCCAGTCTGAGATACAGGAAACTTGAATCCGCTCTGTACTTTCATATCTAGCTTTCTGAGATCATGAAACTGCCTCAGCTGGGATAATAAATGTCCAAGAGCAGATATCTTTGCTAGCTTAACTTCTTATTACTGTGCAAAGTGAAGGAGCTTCCTGGCAGAATCCTAAGAAACAGGGAAGCAGAAATTGGAGACTAAAGAAGGTCAGCAGAGTCACATTTCAAAGAGCAACTTAGATAACCAGAAGAAGGCTGCAATAAAGGAAAATAGATCTAGAGAGTTCTCGATACATAGGGAGCAGTGATCCAGCAGTGCTCAGGGACCAGCTGGAAGCAATAAAAACATTGCTTCAAGGTAAATAGAGCAATTAGCCCCTCAGCTGTTGCTCACTGTTACATTAACCCCATTTAGCAGAGTACTGCAGAGCACCCAGCCTTTCTTCTCAGCACCTCACTGGCATTCCAGATCTGGGGTACTATACAGTGTTTTAAGTACAAGTAGATGGGGAGGATTGACTATGCAGTGAAGATATAACCAACTATGTCTTTCTATGGACAGCTGGATGTTACCTGTGCTGTATGCTGTGGCAGATGTGCTCGGCTAGCTGTGACTTTCCAGTAAGTGCCGTATGCTCTCTTGTTATACTTCCTGCATGCATGTGTTTGGGCATGAAAATAATGGTAAGCCTCCCTTCCATTCCCTGTATTGTTCTCTGTCTCCAGTAATTTTCTAGCAGTGCAAACTGGTGCGGTACAAGGTCTAAAGCAGGCATATGACATGGGAAAACTCATTGTTGGGTAGAGGACTAAGGGGGTGGGTTTGATCGGTTAAGGTCTTTGCTCCCCTCTTACTACAGGGCTTAACTAGGATTGAAGCACAGACACTCTGCACAGGAGATTCTCTCAGTTGTGTTACTTCATAAAAACAGACAGAAAGCAAAACCAGAATGCTAAAATTATGATGCAGCGTGATTTTTTTTTAATGGGTGATAGAGGAGGAAAGTTTACAAAAGCAAAACATGATCATACAGAAAATGAGGAATTTGAGGCTTTTACAAATGAGGTTTCTTGTTTCAGGAAGCTTCATTTCAAGCACAGTGTTCTTTTCTTCTTTCGTAGCTGTAAGTTTGATGATGCAGTCCAGTTTTCGTCTGTTAACGTAACTCTTGATTGATACCAGGCAGCATCAAGTGGGAGAAATCACAATATACAAACTCTTCCATTATGCTTCTTGTATGATGTTATTAGGTTGAATGTAGAAGGAGTACTAATGCATTTGAAAATTTGGACCGTGAGAAGAATAGAAGAACACATTTCTAGCTAAGAAAGGAGAAGTACCCAAGCAGGTACAAGTACAATACAAGGTAAAGTGTTAACAAGAATCAAGCATTTTTATGTCAGCCTCTTAAAAATCCATCTTACTCTTGAGTTTGGATCTTGCATTCAGTATCCTGACTGCTCTTGGTGCAGGCATCTTCCTGCTGGGTTTGGCAGGGCTCAGACTTTCTAAAGCGATAACCACTGAACCCCTGAGAACAATAAGGGTATAAGAACTTGCTTTCCTGTGATCCCCCATAAGCAAAAGAGCCTCTGTAGCCATAAGATCTCCCATAGCCAAGTGAGCTCCCGATGGCAGCTGGTGCTGAGGATCCCACTACGCTTTCCTGAGGGCAGGAGCTGAGAATTGGCCCAGGAAAAGTGATGACAACAGGGGGTGGGTAGACCACTGCCCTGGAGTCACCGCATGATGTGACACAGGGCTCGTTCCAGGCGTTGGCGAAGGGCTGCGGGCAGGCCACCTCGCATGGTGTGGAGCACTGGTAGCTGCACAGCTGTCTGTAGGAGGACATTGTCCTGTAGTGGAAGTGGATCTGAAACACAGAAAGACAGAAGACTATGTGTAAAGCAGTTCAACGCTAGGTCAGCGATTTATGTTCAGGCACTTGGGCATATTTGATGAGGAAGCTACCCACTTGAGTAGCTTCCTGAACAGAGGTGATGTGGCTTCGTAGTTCCTGGCTCTCTCTTCCCTCCTTTTAGTCACACTCTCTGAGGTACATTTATCTTTTGTCCTTGCCAGACTCTTAACTCTTCCTAACCTTCCTGTGTACATCAAACAACCTACACTTTTGACTTATCTATACATAAGGTGTCAGAACATATCCCGAAGGGCTACATCACAAGCAGTGCTTGCTTCAGTTGTGTTCTCTTCTAAAGGAGCACAAACGTTTCTGTACTTCATGAGGCCAATGACCATCTACCCAGCCCCCTTTTCTCAGTAGTTAACCTGTAGGACAGGATTTACAGGACCACCTGTCACACAGGGCTTCAAAACTGAGCTTCACCTTTTACTAAAGCCAAGATAAGGCTGCAGCTCATTTCTATGCTAATTTAGGAACTAAAAGTCACGAATCCTTGAAGCACGGAGCAAGGACTCCAGTATTCCCTCAAGAAGCTGGATAATGCCAGCCCCAAGCTCTCTGCAGGATCAGAAGCTGCTTTTACGGAGAGGCTAGCCCTGTTAGTGCCATGGCAGACATTTATGTAGGATTCAGTTAGAGTTACTAAAAGAGCATATGAAAAAGGCACAAAGAATTAAAAACTTACTCAAGTCCCAGAGGAGAAGTCAGGAGAAGCTGTTGGGAGAGACGTGAGCAGCGCGCGCTTTTATACTGCTGCTCGGATAGTCTGGAGGATCTGAGACACCCTTTGCACATGATGTTTGATTAGATTCAAACCAGAAGCGATTACACGTAATGCCTCACAGCATATAATCATTTTGCTCACTGTTTGCGGTTATTAGGCAATTCCCAGCTTTCCTTCACATCGTGATATGTCATCCCTCTCTAAACTTTTTGATCACATTCAGATTCATCAGATTTCAGCCTCTCCAAAACAATCCCCAGGCTTTACCCTTCTGTGGTAATGAGAGGTAGTTCAGTTAAGTTAAAATCATCTGGTTGACAACTGTATTATATTTTGTATCTTTTATATTTTAAAATCCACTCAGAGATGGGGCACAGACTGTAAATATTAACCTTGAAGCTCCAGGATGCAAGTCTACTTATTTTGCCTGCTTCACGTCCCCACTTCAGCTGCTCAGTCAGGGTCTGATGTGCTGGCACCAACAAGCCAGCAAATCCGTGCAAACTGTAAGACAGAAAATGAGCATTTAGTTAATGCATAAACCACACTCCAGACTTGTATGCACGTCTTGTAGACATCTTGTCACCCCAAGAGCCAAAGCAAAGGGCAATTTATGGTCTGAAGAGAGGCTTTGCTCAGACTCTCGTAAGAGCTGCTGTTTATTCCCCTCCTTTCCCCCCACCGCCCGC